>NC_057795.1:346423714-346432903 GCF_018294505.1 Triticum aestivum | reverse complement strand
AAAGAATATCTCATGTTTCAAATTTGTTACACAATGTTTACCATACGTGCATGCTACGGGACTTGCAACCTTCAACGCAAGTATTTCTCAATTTCACAACTACTCAACTAGCATGACTCTAATATTATTACCTCCATGTCTCAAAATAACCATCAAGTGTCCAACTTTTCTTAGTATTCAACGCACTCATAAGAGAATTTTAATTTCGTGATTAGAACAAATTACCATGCTGTTTATGAGGTTCTCAAAATGATATAAGTGAAGCATGAGAGAACAATAGTTTCTACAAAACAAATCCACCACCGTGCTCTAAAAGATATAAGTGAAGCACTAGAGCAAAAACTACATAGCTCAAAAGATATAAGTGAAGCACATAGAGTATTCAAATAATTCCGGATTATGTGTGGCTCTCTCAAAAGGTGTGTACAGCAAGGATGATTGTGGTAAACTAAAAAGCAAAGACTCAAATAATACAAGACGCTCCAAGCAAAACACATATCATGTGGTGAATAAAAATATAGCTCCAAGTAAAGTTACCGATGGAAGTAGACGAAAGTGGAGATGCCTTCCGGGGCATCCCCAAGCTTCGGCTTTTAGGTGTCCTTAGATTATCTTGGGGTTCCATGGGCATCCCCAAGCTTTGGCTCTTGCCACTCCTTGTTCCATAATCCATCAAAATCTTTCACCCAAAACTTGAAAACTTCACAACACAAAACTCAACAGAAAATCTCATAAGCTCCGTTAGCAAAAGAAAACAAAACACCACTTCAAGGTACTGTAATGAACTCATTCTTTATTTATATTGGTGTTAAACTTACTGTATTCCAACTTCCCTATGGTTCATAAACTATTTTACTAGCCATAGAATCATCAAAATAAGCAAACAGCACACGGAAAACAGAATCTGTCAAAAACAGAACAGTCTGTAGTAATCTGTAACTAACGCAAACTTCTGGAACGTGAAAAATTCAGCCAAATTAGGAAGTTCTAGATAATTTGTTCGTTGATCTACAGAAAAAAGAATCAACTGAAAATAACGTTCCTGTGATTTATGAAAACTAATCTCGTGCATACAAAGTTTCTGTTTTCTGCAGCAGAATCAAAATAACTACCACCGTAGGTTATCCTAACGGTTTTACTTGGCACAAACACTAATTAAAACACAAAAACGAATCTAACCAGAGGCTAGACAAATTATTTATTCCTAAACAGAAGCAAAAAGCAAAAAAAATAAAATAAAATTGGGTTGCCTCCCAACAAGTGCTATCATTTAACGCCCCTAGCTAGGCATCATAGCAAGGATAGATCTAGGTATTGCCATCTTTGGTTGGCAATCCATAAGTGGCTCTCATAATAGATTCATATGGTAATTTTATTTTCTTTCGAGGGAAGTGTTCCATGCCTTTTCTCAACGGAAATTGGAATCTAATATTCCGTTCCTTCATATCAATAATTGCACCAATCGTTCTAAGAAAAGGTCTACCAAGAATAATAGGACATGAAGGATTGCAATCTATATCATGAATGATAAAATCTACGGGCACATAGTTCCTATTTGCAACAATAAGAACATCATTAATTCTTCCCATAGGTTTTTTAATAGTGGAGTCCGCAAGGTGCAAATTTAAAGAGTAATCATCAAGTTCACGGAAACCTAGCAAATCACACAAAGCTTTCGGAATCGTGGAAACACTAGGACCCAAATCACACAAAGCATAACACTCATGATCTTTAATTTTAATCTTAATAGTAGGTTCCCACTCATCATAAAGTTTTCTAGGGATAGAAACTTCCAACTCAAGCTTTTCTTCATAAGATTGCATCAAAGCATCAACGATATGTTTAGTAAAAGCCTTATTTTGACTATAAGCATGCGGAGAATTTAGCACGGATTGCAACAAGGAAATACAATCTATTAAAGAGCAATTATAATAATTAAATTCCTTGAAATCCAAATTAGTGGGTTCATTGATATCTAAAGTTTTAACTTCTTCAATCCCACTTCTACCAAATTTTGCATCAAGATCTAAAAACTCCGAATTTTTGGAACGCCTTCTAGGTAAAGGTAAATCATCTTCAGTCCCATTATTATCAAGATTCATATTGCAAAACAAAGATTTAATAGGGGACACATCAATAACTTTTAGATCTTCATCTTTATTCTCATAAAATTTAGAAGAACACGCTTTCATAAAGCACTCTTTCTTAGCACGCATCCTAGCGGTTCTTTCTTTGCACTCATCAATGGAAATTCTCATGGCTTTGAGAGATTCATTGATATCATGCTTAGGTGGAATAGATCTAAGTTTCAAAGAATCAACATCGAGAGAAATTCTATCAACGTTCCAAGCCAATTCATCAACTTTAAGCAATTTTTCTTCAAGCAAAGCATTGAAATTCTTTTGTGAATTCATAAACTCTTTAACACTATTCTCAAATTAAGAGGGCATCTTATTAAAATTTCCATAAGAATTGTAGTAGGAATTACCATAATTATTAGAGGAATTACTAGGAAACGGCCTAGGATTAAAATTTCCTCTATAAGCGTTGTTACCAAAATTATTCCTACCAACAAAATTCACATCCATAGATTCGTTGTTATTCTCAATCAGACAAAGGCATATCATTAGGATCCGAAGAAAAACTTTTAGTAGCAAATAATTTCATAAATTCATCCATCTTTCCACTCAAAACATTAATTTCTTCTATAGCATGCACTTTTTTATTAGTAGATCTTTCGGTGTGCCATTGAGAATAATTAACCATAATATTATCTAGGAGTTTAGTAGCTTCTCCTAAAGTGATTTCCATAAAAGTGCCTCCCGCGGCCGAATCTAAAAGTTTCTAGAAGCAAAATTCAATCCGGCATAATTTTTTTGTATAATCATCCACAAATTCAAACCATGAGTGGGGCAATTACGTATCATTAATTTCATCCTCTCCCAAGCTTGTGCAACATGTTCATGATCAAGTTGCTTAAAATTCATAATATCGTTTCTAAGAGAGATGATTTTAGCGGGAGGAAAAATACTTAGAGATAAAAGCATATTTGCACTTATTCCAAGAACCAATACTATTTTTAGGCAAAGCCGAAGACCACACTTTAGCACGATCTCTAAGCAAAAAAGGAAATAGCTTCAGTTTAACAATATCATTATCAACATCCCTCTTATTTCGCATATCACACAAATCAACAAAGCTATTTAGATGGGTAGCGACATCTTCACTAGGAAGGCCGGCGAATTGATCTTTCATAACAAGATTCAACAAGGCAACATTAATCTCACAAGATTCAGCATCATTAAGAGGAGCAATCGGAGTGCTAAGAAAATCATTATTGTTGGTATTGGTAAAGTCACACAATTTAGTATTATCCTGAGCCATCGTGACAAATAAGCAATCCAACAAGCAAGCAAAGAGCGAAAAGAGGCAAACGAAAAAGAGAGGGCGAATAAAACGACAAGGGTGAAGTGGGGAGAGGAAAACGAGAGGCAAATGGCAAATAATGTAGTGCGAGGGAGATGAGTTTGTGATGGGTACTTGGTAGGGCTTGACTTGAGCGTAGACTCCCCGGCAACGGTGCCAGAAATCCTTCTTGCTACCTCTTGAGCACTGCGTTGGTTTTCCCTTGAAGAGGAAAGGGTGATGCAGTAAAGTAGCATAAGTATTTCCCTCAGTTTTTGAGAACCAAGGTATCAATCCAGTAGGAGGCCACGCACAAGTCCCTTGCACCTACACAAACAAACAAGAACCCCGCAACCAAGGTGATAAAGGGGTTGTCAATCCCTTCTCGGTCACTTACAAGAGTGAGATCTGATAGAGATGATAGATAATATTTTTGGTATTTTTATGATAAAGATGCAAAGTAGATAAAGCAAAGTAAATGGCATAGGAAATAGCAAAGTGTTGGAAGATTAATATGATGGAAAATAGACCCGTGGGCCATAGGTTTCGCTAGTGGCTTCTCTCAAGATAGCATAAGTATTTGCGATGGGTGAACGAATTACTATCGAGCAATTGGTAGAATTGAGCATAGTTATGAGAATATCTAGGTATGATCATGTATATAGGCATCACGTCTGAAACAAGTAGACCGAAACGATTCTGCATCTACTACTATTACTCCACACATCGACCGCTATCCAGCATGCATCTAGAGTATTAAGTTCATGAAGAACAGAGTAATGCATTAAGAAAGATGACATGATGTAGAGGGATAAACTCATGCAATATGATATAAACCCCATCTTTTTATCCTCGATGGCAACAATACAATACATGCCTTGCTGCCCCTACTATCACTGGGAAAGGACACCACAAGATTGAACCCAAAGCTAAGCACTTCTCCCACTGCAAGAAAGATCAATCTAGTAGGCCAAACCAAACTGATAATTCGAAGAGACTTGCAAAGATAACCAATCATACATAAAAGAATTCAGATTTGGCTCAAATATTGTTCATAGATAATCTTGATCATAAACCCACAATTCATCGGATCTCGACAAACACACCGCAAAAGAAGATTACATCGAATAGATCTCCACAAGAGAGGGGGAGAACATTGTATTGAGATCCAAAAAGAGAGAAGAAGCCATCTAGCTAATAACTATGGACCTGAAGGTCTAAGGTAAACTACTCACACTTCATCATAGAGGCCTTGGAGATGATGTAGAGGCCCTCCGTGATCGATGCCCCTTCCGGCGGAGCTCCGGAACAGGCCCCAAGATGGGATCTCGCAGGTATAGAAAGTTGCGGCAGTGGAATTAGGTTTTTGGCTCCGTATCTGGTAGTTTGGGGGTATGTATGTATATATATGAGGAAGGAGTATGTCGGAGGAGCAACAGGGGGCCCACGAGGGTGGAGGGCGTGCCTGGGGGGGTAGGCGCACCCCCTACCTCGTGCCCTCCTGGTTGATGTCTTGACATAGGATCCAAGTCCTCTGGATCACGTTCGTTCCAAAAATCACGTTCCCGAAGGTTTTATTCCGTTTGGACTCCGTTTGATATTCTTTTTCTGTGAAACTCTGAAATAGGCAAAAAACAACAATTCTGGGCTGGGCCTCCGGTTAGTAGGTTAGTCCCAAAAGTAATATAAAAGTGTATAATAAAGCCCAATAATGTCGAAAACAGAATATCATATAGCATGAAGCAATCAAAAATTATAGATACGTTGGAGACGTATCAATTTGCAACTCGAAACAGGGACTATGGATTAAGCAAAGATTGGCTAAGCACGAGGTGACGAAGCGTGTGGGAAATGGTTCCAAAGTCGATGTGACCGCCGTCGGCACGCTACCTCTACATCTACCTTCGGGATTAGTTTTAGACCTGAATAATTGTTATTTGGTGCCAACATTAAGCATGAACATTATATCTAGATCTTGTTTGATGCGAGACAGTTATTCATTTAAATCAGAGAATAATGGTTGTTCTATTTATATGATTAATATCTTTTATGGTCATGCACCCTTAATGAGTGGTCTATTTTTATTGAATCTCGATAGTAGTGACACACATATTCATAGTATTGAAGCCAAAAGATATAAGTTTAATAATGATAGTGCAACTTATTTGTGGCACTGCCGTTTGGGTCATATTGGTGTAAAGCGCATGAAGAAACTCCATGCTGATGGGATTTTGGAATCACTTGATTATGAATCGCTTAATGCTTGCAAACCATGCCTCATGGGCAAGATGACTAAAACTCCGTTCTCCGGAACAATGGAGCGAGCAACAGAGCTTGTTGGAAATAATACATACTAATGTATGCGGTCCGATGAGTGTTGAGGCTCGCGGCGGGTATCGTTATTTTCTGACCTTCACAGATGATTTGAGCATATATGGGTATATCTACTTGATGAAACATAAGTGTGAAACATTTGAAAAGTTCAAAGAATTTTAGAGTGAAGTGGAAAATCATCATAACAAGAAAATGAAGTTTCTACGATCTGATCATGGAGGAGAATATTTGAGTTATGAGTTTGGTCTTCACTTGAAACAATGCGGAATAGTTTTGCAGCTCACGCCACCCAGAACACCACAGCGTAATGGTGCGTCCGAACGTCGTAACCGCACTTTATTAGATATGGTGCGATCTATGATGTCTCTTATTGATTTACCGCTATTGTTTTGGGTTATGCTTTAGAGACGACTGCATTCACGTTAAATAGGGCACCATCTAAATTCGTTGAGACGTGAAAGTGCAACTATCCCTGGGTGGTTTTGGTAATTGTCAACAACATATAGCTCATTGAACTAATGCTATGTCAAGATAAAAATTTCAGGAAAGTTCAATGGTTGGCATGGCACGGATCAGAAATGTGGACCCCTCAAAAATCTAAGGACAAAAGATTGGCTCAAGCTCTATAGCTCAAGACTCTACATTTTCATTTTAGTGATCCAAGATCACATTGAGTCCATAGGAAAAGCCAATACTATTAAAAGGGGATGAGGTGTTGCTTAATGGGTTTCTTGCTCAAAATGCTTAGTGATATGCTCCAAAGCCCTCAACCACTTTCTCATATCCACATATGTCCCAAACCAAAAAGTCAAACTCGGCCCCACCGAAACCTTCTATCCGGCGCCACCGAGTTCTCTTGACATAGCCACTGCCACAAACCATAGTCATTTCGGTTTCACCGATAGGGATCTCGGTCTCACCGAGATGGGATTGCAAACTCTCTGTTTCCCTTCGTAACGTTTCGGTCTAACCGAGATGAGCGGTCGGTCCCACCGAGTTCGCAATGCAAACTCTCTGTTTCCCCTTCGTAACGTTTCGGTTAACCGAGATGAGCGAATCGGTCCCATCGAGTTTGCCTGACCAACTCTTTGGTTAGCTTATTACCAAAATCGGTCCCACCGAGTTTGTGTAATCGGTCTCACCGAGATTACGTTATGCCCTAACCCTAATGAAATCGGTCCCACCGAGTTGACATGCCGGCCCACCGAAAATCCTAACGTTCACATTTTGAACCAAATCGGCCCAACCGAGTTTTATGATTCGGTCTCACCGAGTTTGGTAATTTGTGTGTAACGGTTAGATTTTGTGTGGAGGCTATATATACCCCTCCACCCACTCTTCATTCGTGGAGAGAGTCATCAGAATATGCCTACACTTCCAACATAGAGAGAGAACCACCTACACTTGTGTTGAGACCAAGATCTTCCATTCCAACCACATAAATCTTGATCTCTAGCCTTCCCCAAGTTGCTTTCCACTCAAATCATCTTTCCACCAAATCCAATCCTATGAGAGAGAGTTGAGTGTTGGGGGGACTATCATTTCAAGCACAAGAGCAAGGATTTCATCATCAACACACCATGTATTACATTTTGGAGAGTGGTGTCTCCTAGATTGGTTAGGTGTCACTTGGGAGCCTCCGTCAAGATTGTGGAGTTGAACCAAGGAGTTTGTATGGGCAAGGAGATCGCCTACTTCATGAAGATCTACCCTAGTGAGGCAAGTCCTTCGTGGGCGATGGCCATGGTGGGATAGATAGGTTGCTTCTTCATGGACCCTTTGTGGGTGGAGCCCTCCGTGGACTCATGCAGCCGTTACCCTTCGTGGGTTGAAGTCTCCATCAATGTGGATGTACGATAGCACCACCTATCGGAACCACAGATAAAAAATCTCCGTGTCTTCATTGTGTTTGCTCCCTCAAACTCCTCCCTTTACCTTCATGTGCAATTGTTTTACATTCCACTGCTATACTCTTAGAATTGCATGTGTAGGTTGATTGCTTGACTTGTGCAAAGTTACTAAAATCTGCCAAGACTTAAAATTGGGAAAAGGCTAGATTTTTATTTGGTCAAGTAGTCTAATCACCCCCCTCTAGACATACTTCCAATCCTACAAGTGGTATCAGAGCTATAGTCTCCATTTGCCTTGATTTCCATAGCCTTTGGTGATCATAGCCTTGGTTTCACAACCTAGGAGAGTATGGCATCTAGCGAGGGAAATTACCACCATAGAGGTCCTTACTTTGATGGTACTAATTTTGCTAGTTGGAAGCATAAGATGAAAATGCATATTCTTGGACATAACCCCGCCGTTTGGGCTATTGTGTGTATTGGCTTGCAAGGTGAATTCTTTGATGGGAGAGAACCAAACCGTGAAGCCACTACGGAAGAGTTGAAGATGCTGCAATACAATGCTCAAGCTTGTGATATCCTCTTCAACGGATTGTGCCCCGAAGAATTCAACAAAATCAGCCATCTTGAGAATGCAACGGAAATTTGGGATACTTCTATTGATATGCACGAAGGTACCGACTCCGTCAAGGAATCCAAATTGGATGTGCTTCAAAGTCAACTTGACAAGTTCAAAATGAAGGATGGTGAAGGTGTCGCTGAAATGTACTCTAGGCTTGCTCTCATCACAAATGAGATTGCCGTCTTAGGAAGTGAACAGATGACCGACAGATTCATCATCAAGAAGATCCTAAGAGCCTTGGATGGAAAATATGAAACAGTGTGCACATTGACCCAAATGATGCCCAACTACAAAGATCTCAAGCATACGGAAGTCATTGGAAGAATTGTTGCTCATGAGATGTCACTCAAGGATAAGGAAGTGTCACGCCCAATATGCGACCCTATCCAAAAGGAACTCGAAGGTCCCACCAAGGATAGACTCGCATATTGAAACGCTTTTGCAAGGTGGATATCATTACATCAACATTACATAATAGATGGGGATACATACAAAAGGCATACAATGCCACACGAATACAAAATCACAATACATAAGAGCAACATCTGACTACGGATGAAACACAAACAGAAACTCAAACGACATCCACCCTACTAGCCCAGGCTGCCGACCTGGAACCTATCCCCTGATCAAAGAAGAAGCAGAAGAAGAACTCCAAAACAAGCAAACATCGCTCTCGCGTCATCATCATCGCATAACTTGTACCTGCAACTGTTGTTGTAGTAATCTGTGAGCCACGAGGACTCAGCAATCCCATTACCATGGGTATCAAGACTTGCAAAGCTTAATGGGAAAGGAAGGGGTAAAGTGGTGAGGTTGCAGCAGCGACTAAGCATATATGGTGGCTAACCAACGCAAATAAGAGAGAGAAGAGAGCAAGCGGAACGGTCGTGAAGCTAGCAATGATCAAGAGGTGATCCTGAACTCCTACTTACGACAAACATAACCCAAAAACCGTGTTCACTTCCCGGACTCCGC
>NC_057795.1:346423072-346423444 GCF_018294505.1 Triticum aestivum | reverse complement strand
GAGAAGAGACCATCACGGCTACACACGCGGTTGATGTGTTTTAATTCGGATCAGGTGTCAAGTTATCTACAACTGGACATTAACAAATTCCCATCTGCCACATAACCGCGGGCATGG
Organism: Triticum aestivum; assembly: GCF_018294505.1. Lineage (NCBI taxonomy): Eukaryota > Viridiplantae > Streptophyta > Magnoliopsida > Poales > Poaceae > Triticum > Triticum aestivum. The sequence goes on along the minus strand of NC_057795.1, from coordinate 346,423,327 downwards.
CTTTCGAAAGATAATACCCTGTAGGGGTGTCCCAACTTAGCCCATGATAAGTTCTCGCGATCAACGGAGGATATTCCTTCTCCCAGGAAGACCCGATCAGTCTCAGAATCCCGGTTTACAAGACATTTCGACAATGGTAAAACAAGACCAGCAAAGCCGCCCGATGTGCCGACAAATCCCGATAGGAGCTGCACATATCTCGTTCTTAGGGCACACCGGATAGGTCAGCCTACGAGTAAAACCAACCCTCGAGTT
>NC_057795.1:346419096-346422617 GCF_018294505.1 Triticum aestivum | reverse complement strand
GGTTAAATAAAGATGACCCTCGGGCTCCGGAAACCCAAGGGAAAAAGGGCTAGGTGAGGCAAATGGTAAAACCAATGTTGGGCCTAGCTGGAGGTGTTTTATTCAAAGCGAACTGTCATGGGGGTCCCATAAATCACCCAACCGCGTAAGGAACGCAAAATCCGGGAACATAACACTGGTATGATAGAAACTAGGGCGGCAAGAGTGGAACAAAACACTAGGCATAAGGCCGAGCCTTCCACCCTTTACCAAGTATATAGATGCATTAATAATATAAGAGATATTGTGATATCCCAACATAATCCTGTCCATCATGGAGCAATCTTCAACTTCGCCTGCAACTAACAACGCTATAAGAAGGGCTGAGCAAAGCGGTAACATAGCCAAGCAATGGTTTGCTAGGAAGGGTGAAAAGGTTAGAGGCTGACATGGCAATTTGGGAGGCTTGAAGAGCAAAAGATAGGTAGCGCAACATAGCGATAGAACGAAGCAACTAGCATAGCAATGATAGTAGTGAGATCCAAGGTGACGGTCATCTTGCCTGAAATCCCGCTAGGAAGAAGAACGAGTCCATGAAGAAGATGAAGCCACGAAGACGAACCGATCGTAGACGAACGAATCCTCACGATCGCAACGAAACAGGAACTATCGAGAAGAAGCACACAACATAGTAAACACACCACACATAGACAAGACATGATGCACAATCAAGCATGATGCATGACAAAGCTAGATGAGGCTACTCATGGCAAGAGATGATGCAAACAAGAACAACACATCAAGGCAAGTTTAAATGAGGCCGAAAACAACATATAACAATTGCGGTAGGTCCTCATATGCAAATTTCGAAATTGGTCCAGATCTGAATAAACCTGAAGTTTAAGTTGTTTAACAGCAATTTAAGATGCACCAAGATGATCTACACAAGATTCTAGCCAAGTTACATATAAAGTTCGTTTAATTCGGAGCTACGGCCTAGAAGATATGAGCAAAACAAGTTAAACATGGCATTGATGCAAAATGCATACAAACATCAAGCAAACACCTCAAAACAAGGATGCAACATGATAATATGAAACTTCATGCAAAAATCAAGCAAGTTTCATATAGAGCACACTCAAAACGGAGCAACGAGCAACGGTGCAACACATACATTATATACAAGTTTAAATGACAAGTTGTCCAAAACAGCAACTAGGCATATTGCAAGCATCAAAACAATATGCTACAACATCTCAACGTACTAACAAAAGGCATGGGCATGAAGTACAAGTAAAGCATGACAAAACATGAACACTGAGCTATCCCCAGAAATCACTAGATCATGCTCAAAAGGACATGGCAAGATTGCAAATAATAACAGTTTCAGGCTTAGCAGAAATAACACCAGGCTGCAATGTTTAGAGCTATCAAACAACATGCTATAGGAACTTAACATGGCAAACAAAGGCATGGCATGAATCTACTAATTGCATATAACAAAAGTCCCTTACTGACCATGAGCCAAAAGGGCACAGAACATATGATGGCACCCATGTAAACATAGCAAGTGATATGACAGATTCATACATGGCAGGAACAACAATAAGTAGGCATGTTGGTGAGCTTAGACCACTCACCACAGAGCAAAGATTTCATCATCAACACACCATGTATTACATTTTGGAGAGTGGTGTCTCCTAGATTGGTTAGGTGTCACTTGGGAGCCTCCGTCAAGATTGTGGAGTTGAACCAAGGAGTTTGTATGGGCAAGGAGATCGCCTACTTCATGAAGATCTACCCTAGTGAGGCAAGTCCTTCGTGGGCGATGGCCATGGTGGGATAGATAGGTTGCTTCTTCATGGACCCTTTGTGGGTGGAGCCCTCCGTGGACTCATGCAGCCGTTACCCTTCGTGGGTTGAAGTCTCCATCAATGTGGATGTACGATAGCACCACCTATCGGAACCATAGATAAAAAATCTCCGTGTCTTCATTGTGTTTGCTCCCTCAAACTCCTCCCTTTACCTTCATGTGCAATTGTTTTACATTCCACTGCTATACTCTTAGAATTGCATGTGTAGGTTGATTGCTTGACTTGTGCAAAGTTAATAAAATCTGCCAAGACTTAAAATTGGGAAAAGGCTAGATTTTTATTTGGTCAAGTAGTCTAATCACCCCCCCTCTAGACATACTTCAAATCCTACAAGTGGTATCAGAGCTATAGTCTCCATTTGCCTTGATTTCCATAGCCTTTGGTGATCATAGCCTTGGTTTCACAACCTAGGAGAGTATGGCATCTAGCGAGGGAAATTACCACCATAGAGGTCCTTACTTTGATGGTACTAATTTTGCTAGTTGGAAGCATAAGATGAAAATGCATATTCTTGGACATAACCCCGCCGTTTGGGCTATTGTGTGTATTGGCTTGCAAGGTGAATTCTTTGATGGGAGAGAACCAAACCGTGAAGCCACTACGGAAGAGTTGAAGATGCTGCAATACAATGCTCAAGCTTGTGATATCCTCTTCAACGGATTGTGCCCCGAAGAATTCAACAAAATCAGCCATCTTGAGAATGCAACGGAAATTTGGGATACTTCTATTGATATGCACGAAGGTACCGACTCCGTCAAGGAATCCAAATTGGATGTGCTTCAAAGTCAACTTGACAAGTTCAAAATGAAGGATGGTGAAGGTGTCGCTGAAATGTACTCTAGGCTTGCTCTCATCACAAATGAGATTGCCGTCTTAGGAAGTGAACAGATGACCGACAGATTCATCATCAAGAAGATCCTAAGAGCCTTGGATGGAAAATATGAAACAGTGTGCACATTGACCCAAATGATGCCCAACTACAAAGATCTCAAGCATACGGAAGTCATTGGAAGAATTGTTGCTCATGAGATGTCACTCAAGGATAAGGAAGTGTCACGCCCAATATGCGACCCTATCCAAAAGGAACTCGAAGGTCCCACCAAGGATAGACTCGCATATTGAAACGCTTTTGCAAGGTGGATATCATTACATCAACATTACATAATAGATGGGGATACATACAAAAGGCATACAATGCCACACGAATACAAAATCACAATACATAAGAGCAACATCTGACTACGGATGAAACACAAACAGAAACTCAAACGACATCCACCCTACTAGCCCAGGCTGCCGACCTGGAACCTATCCCCTGATCAAAGAAGAAGCAGAAGAAGAACTCCAAAACAAGCAAACATCGCTCTCGCGTCATCATCATCGCATAACTTGTACCTGCAACTGTTGTTGTAGTAATCTGTGAGCCACGAGGACTCAGCAATCCCATTACCATGGGTATCAAGACTTGCAAAGCTTAATGGGAAAGGAAGGGGTAAAGTGGTGAGGTTGCAGCAGCGACTAAGCATATATGGTGGCTAACCAACGCAAATAAGAGAGAGAAGAGAGCAAGCGGAACGGTCGTGAAGCTAGCAATGATCAAGAGGTGATCCTGAACTCCTACTTACGACAAACATAACCCAAAAACCGTGTTCACTTCCCGGACTCCGC
>NC_057795.1:346418714-346419086 GCF_018294505.1 Triticum aestivum | reverse complement strand
GAGAAGAGACCATCACGGCTACACACGCGGTTGATGTGTTTTAATTCGGATCAGGTGTCAAGTTATCTACAACTGGACATTAACAAATTCCCATCTGCCACATAACCGCGGGCATGGCTTTCGAAAGATAATACCCTGTAGGGGTGTCCCAACTTAGCCCATGATAAGTTCTCGCGATCAACGGAGGATATTCCTTCTCCCAGGAAGACCCGATCAGTCTCAGAATCCCGGTTTACAAGACATTTCGACAATGGTAAAACAAGACCAGCAAAGCCGCCCGATGTGCCGACAAATCCCGATAGGAGCTGCACATATCTCGTTCTTAGGGCACACCGGATAGGTCAGCCTACGAGTAAAACCAACCCTCGAGTT
>NC_057795.1:346415007-346418318 GCF_018294505.1 Triticum aestivum | reverse complement strand
GGTTAAATAAAGATGACCCTCGGGCTCCGGAAACCCAAGGGAAAAAGGGCTAGGTGAGGCAAATGGTAAAACCAATGTTGGGCCTAGCTGGAGGTGTTTTATTCAAAGCGAACTGTCATGGGGGTCCCATAAATCACCCAACCGCGTAAGGAACGCAAAATCCGGGAACATAACACTGGTATGATAGAAACTAGGGCGGCAAGAGTGGAACAAAACACTAGGCATAAGGCCGAGCCTTCCACCCTTTACCAAGTATATAGATGCATTAATAATATAAGAGATATTGTGATATCCCAACATAATCCTGTCCATCATGGAGCAATCTTCAACTTCGCCTGCAACTAACAACGCTATAAGAAGGGCTGAGCAAAGCGGTAACATAGCCAAGCAATGGTTTGCTAGGAAGGGTGAAAAGGTTAGAGGCTGACATGGCAATTTGGGAGGCTTGAAGAGCAAAAGATAGGTAGCGCAACATAGCGATAGAACGAAGCAACTAGCATAGCAATGATAGTAGTGAGATCCAAGGTGACGGTCATCTTGCCTGAAATCCCGCTAGGAAGAAGAGCGAGTCCATGAAGAAGATGAAGCCACGAAGACGAACCGATCGTAGACGAACGAATCCTCACGATCGCAACGAAACAGGAACTATCGAGAAGAAGCACACAACATAGTAAACACACCACACATAGACAAGACATGATGCACAATCAAGCATGATGCATGACAAAGCTAGATGAGGCTACTCATGGCAAGAGATGATGCAAACAAGAACAACACATCAAGGCAAGTTTAAATGAGGCCGAAAACAACATATAACAATTCCGGTAGGTCCTCATATGCAAATTTCGAAATTGGTCCAGATCTGAATAAACCTTAAGTTGAAGTTGTTTAACAGCAAGTTAAGATGCACCAAGATGATCTACACGAGATTCTAGCCAAGTTACATATAAAGTTTGTTTAATTCGGAGCTACGGCCTAGAAGATATGAGCAAAACAAGTTAAACATGGCATTGATTCAAAATGCATACAAACAACAAGGAACACCTCAAAATAAGGATGAAACATGATAATATGAAACTTCATGCAAAAATCAAGCAAGTTTCATATAGAGCACACTCAAAACGGAGCAACGGTGCAACACATACACTCTATACTTTAATTATTTTAAATGAAATTATTTTATTTGGAATTGGAACATTTCCGTGTGTACTTTTTTTTACTTTTTAGAAAGTAAAGTTCTTTTTCGAAAGATTACCCCTGTCTTTGTTTATGCTTCGGATTAGAGCAAATGACTCTAATTCGTCCACGCCTACAAATCAGTCGACATTTTGTACAAATTTTACGAACGGAAGCTCTTATTTTCATATTTCCGTATCCTTTTTTAAACTATGAATCTAATCTTCTGGAAAAAATAAGTCTCTTCGCTTGAATTTTAGAACTTAGAATTTATTACCCTAGAAAAAAAGAAAAACCTAATCCTTTGAATCTTTGGTATCCTTCAAATCTTCGCTATCCTTCAAATCTTCGCTATCCTTCGAGTCTTCGATACGCTTCGAATCCTTATGGGGAAGTCTATAAATTATATGTCCCTTGCTTGAATCATAACGACTAAAGGACAAGCTGTCCAAAACAGCAACTAGGCATATTGCAAGCATCAAAACAATATGCTACAACATCTCAACGTACTAACAAAAGGCATGGGCATGAAGTATAGGTAAAGCATGACAAAACATAACACTGAGCTATCTCCAGAAATCACTAGATCATGCTCAAAAGGACATGGCAAGATTGCAAATAATAACATTTCCAGGCTTAGCAGAAATAACATCAGGCTGCAATGTTTAGTGCTATCAAACAACATGCTACAGGAACTTAACATGGCAAACAAAGGCATGGCATGAATCTACTAATTGCATATAACAAAAGTTCCTTACTGACCATGAGCCAAAAGGGCACAGAACATATGATGGCACCCATGTAAACATAGCAAGTGATATGACAGATTCATACATGGCAGGAACAACAATAAGTAGGCATGTTGGTGAGCTTAAACCACTCACGACAGAGCAATACATGGCATAGCAAGGCAACCAACAGTAAGAATACATGTTTATGAAGCTAAGCATGGCAAGAACAAGTTCATAGGGTGCATGGATCACTAACAACAATCATGGCAACATTAAACTCAATGTTAACAGGCTGACATCAACATTATTTAGCAGTTTGAGAGGAAGATTACAACAAGCTACAACAGGCTATAAATGCAACCAGGGGCATGAATGGATAGATCATGACATGGATAACAAAACATCCTTAGTGAACATCTCCAGATTATGCATGGAATGACTTGAATAAGCAGGTTAACACAGCATCAGGATATAGCAGATTCAGACAAGCAAAACAGTAACAGCAAGTACCCTACTTCACGAGCTCGATGAACTCACCACAAGACTCACAAAAATACATGGATTGCACCACTGTGAAGATGGCATGATGTATCACAAAACACATGTAGAGCTCATGCTCAAAGGATGCACACACCAAATGCAACAAAAAAGACAAAACAACAAGTTATAACAGTTTCAGCACATTAACATCATATAGCACTCTTGCAACGAGGATTAGGGCATCAATATGGACTCAAACAAATATGGCACAATGTAATGAAATGTAGAGCATCTCATGATGAACATTTTGGCATATTATATGCATGAAACAGAGCTACGGATCATGGGTTATGGCATGATGAACAAGTGCACAAAATGCTGAATATCTGGGACAACAGTTTTCTGGAAAAAAAAACAGACGCGCGCCGAAAAGCTAAAAGACGCCTAGGGAGAGGGGTAGGGGGTTGCTCACCACGGGCTTCGGCCCATATGCAGAGGAGGTGACGCAAGCTGGTGGGGGGAGCCGGGCTGGGCTGTGGCCCACGAGGCCTGCGTGGCTGGAGGAGGCCCAGGACGTGGGGCGTCGTCCTCCTCGTGCGCGAGCACGAGCGGGAGGCAGGGGAGGCGGCGCTGCCTGCAACCGGCGAGGGGAGGTGCTGGGGAGGCGCTGCGGCACCGGATCCGGGTGGATCTGGACGCGGGGGGCCTGTTCCAAGCGACGACGACGCCAGCAGGCGACGGGCGGAGCTCCAAGGGCGGCGGGGACCTGCGGGCGATGGAGAGAGAGTGAGGCAGGGAGAGAGAGAACGACGGGGCGGCGACCTGGCGACTGGGAGGCGGCGGCGCGGAGCTGCGGCTCTGGCGAGGGAGTCGGGGCGAGCGGCGTGGCACACGGCGGCGGGGACGGCCGTCGGCGGCGGGGTC
>NC_057795.1:346410333-346414585 GCF_018294505.1 Triticum aestivum | reverse complement strand
CGGCGGGTCGGATCCGGGCCCCGACGGGCCTGGCGGCGTGGGACGGCGGCGGGGACAGATGTCGCGATGCCACTGGCCAGGAGCGGCGGCGGGGTGACGTGGTGCCGTCTGATTGGTCCGGGCGCATGGCCGGCTGCGGTGGACATGTCCGGCCGTCGGCGGACGCGTCCGGCGGCGCTAGGAGGAAGAGGACTAGGGTTTGGACCCGAAATTTCGGAGGGGGAGGTATATTTATAGCTAGAGGGAGCTAGGAGAGTCCAATGAGGAGCGGTTTTCGCCCATACGATCGTGATCGTACGACCGAGAGCATGGAGGGGGTTTGGATGGGTTTTGGGCCACTTTGGAGGGGTGTTGGGCTGCAAACGAAAGAGGCTTTGCGGTTACCCGGTTAACCGTTGGAGTATCAAACGGACTCCAAATGGCACAAAACTTGACAGGTAGTCTACCGGTGGTGTACCAAGGCCGCTTGGCAAACCTCGGTCGATTCCGAGAACGTTTAATACCCACACACGAAAAGAGGCAAAAGGGGGTGTCGGGGGACATAGGAGTGCCGTATTGCAAAACGGACAACGGGGAAAATGCTCGGATGCAAGAAACGAACACGTATGCAAAATGAGATGCACATGATGACATGATATGAAATGCAGATGATGACATGGCAAAATGCAACATGCAAGAAAATGACATGGCAACGACGACGAATAACTAGCGGACACCTGGCGCATCGAATCTGGGGCGTTACAACACTCCTCCACTAACAAGAGATCTCGTCCCGAGATCTTAGGACCGAGATGGAAGGGAAAAAGGACGAGGTGAAACTAAAACTCCAGAGAAGAAGCAAAGAATCGAGAGCATTCAAGAAGAAGAGAGGACCGACGAGAATGACGAGAATCAAATTCTCATGGAAACAAGATAGACACTGAAACCACTCCGGTTAGAACAAGATAGAAAAAGAATAACAAAGACGGAATTTCGGTAGCACTTTGGCTGAAAAAGGAAGGAATAGAACATGATCTTCACCCAATGAGATGACACTTGACGAGATGAACAATGCAATGCCTCCGGAATAATTGAAAGAATGGAATGAAAAGAATTTAGAAGGAAGGGTTGAACGGAGTTGTTGAAAAAAAATCAACAATGAAAATAATAAGCTTGTTGTGGTCTTATAGGTAACATCTCAAGATCATAAGGTGATAACCGGCCTCAAACGGAAATGATTGGATAGCTGAGAGGAACGAAGAAATGCAAAACTCCAGTTCAAAAGAATACGGAGAATTAATTGCACTTCGAGACGTGAGAAGAAAAGATATTTGAACTCCTCGAACAAGAACCTTGATGAACACTTGAAGAGTGGATTAAATACTGGCGGACCACCGTGAAGAACTCCGGTAACAAAAGGATGAGGAGATAAAATGAAGGATGAACGAATAAGATGAGCCTTGCGATGATTTAGAAGGAGGTTCCGACGAAATGGCCGAGGAAATTTGAACTCTGGAAATGAAAAGATGAAAACACTTGGAACTAGAATTTATTCACCAAGAACAAACTCCGAAGGAAGGGATTAATCACTTGGATGAAATAAGAATAAGATTTATTGTATGTTTATCCTTCATCAAATTAAATTGATGACAAGCAATGGATTTAGCATAATACTTATTCTTGTTGGAAAATATTAAGGGGGGATATAGCACAAAAATTTGAGAAAGTCTTCTTCAACCACCGGTAGGATTGGAAAGAATGAATGAATATATGTGATAATCAAGGGAAAAAAATCTTGAATGAACCACCGTAAGAATTCGAAATTTGGATGACGAAAGAGAATGAATCACCAGGAAGAATTAGAAGAACAAATATGCTTGAGGGGATTTAGGTGCAAGAGAACAAAGAGATCATGAGCTGATTAAAGAACACTTGAACGAAGCACCGGGATAATTTGATAATGGTAGCTGAAATGAGAGGACGAAGAATTCTTCTGGAATGATGGCCTCCGGTGAAAAGAAACAAAAATCAACTCCTGAAATACTCCGGATAGTTGAGAAAAAAGGAATTTCCGACAAACGGAATAATTCAAGAGGGTAACAAGAAGCTAGAACCACGAATCTTCGGAAGAACGGACAAGATTTAGAGGAAAAACTCTTCTTCGGTCTTCAAATGATGACGAGAAACACCACCAAAATTACTGACATACTCCGGGTGAATGAAAAGAGGAAGGGTTGAACCAAAGATGACAAGAATTTGAAAGCGTTCTTGGAGAAGGCATGTGACTGATGGGATCCATTCTTACATCACACTTGAAAAGAATTGAGAATAACTCCGGGGAAATTAGAAGAGTCAGGTAAGATCCTGGGAAAAGACCTGTGGGTTAGGTCCCATTAAAAGAAAACATCGTTGGAAAGGATTGTTGAAGAGATAGATGATGCACCGGAACAATTGAAATATTTGAATGAGGTGACAACCTTGAATTAATTGGAACACAGATGAATCTCCTGAGATGTCTTCCGAACTCCGAAATGATTGAATGGAGAGAGGCAAACGAGCAAGGAGAACACTTGAACCGAGGAAAAGAATATGATCAACACCGAAAAAACTTGAATTGAATCCACCGGAGAAGAAAAAGAGATGATGAATGTCAAACGAGACAAGAATTCACCGGTTGAAATGATTGAGGGAAGGCTGAAGAGGCTCCGCACGAATGAAGTTGATGGTCGAAAGAGATGCAGGCTCCGTTAAGAAGAGGGTGGGAGGGCGGGAAAAACAAAGACAACTTGGAAGGGGGAACCGACGAATATCTTGAAGAGAAAACACCGGTTGAAAGAAAACAAAGGCTTCACACGAGTAGGATGGATACTCGATTACGGACTCCGGCTCCGAGATGAAAAAGGGATGGGCGGGTGGGAAAGAAAACAACTGAGGATTGAACTTGCGAGAACAAGGAGGTCGAATCGACTTGACGAGAAAATGCACAGGATGAAAAGAGCTGAGAACCACAGATCGGAAAACCAACTGCGCGATCCTAAAGAAAAATTTGAAAGGGAAGAGGAGTAATTCAAAACACCTACGTCAAGATTCCTCACCAGAGCAACGAAGAGACTGAGGAGTAAAAGAATTCCTACTCTCCGATATAACTAGACTCCGAAAACAGTTTTCTTCTAGACTCGACAACGGCCAAACTACACGATCAATCAAGGGGGCTCCTAGGGTCGGTTGAGGATCTAATACCAACTTGTCACACCCAATATGCGACCCTATCCAAAAGGAACTCGAAGGTCCCACCAAGGATAGACCCGCATATTGAAAAGCTTTTGCAAGGTGGATATCATTACATCAACATTACATAATAGATGGGGATACATACAAAAGGCATACAATGCCACACAAATACAACATCACAATACATAAGAGCAACATCCGACTATGGATGAAACACAAACAGAAACTCAAACGACATCCACCCTGCTAGCCCAGGCTGCCGACCTGGAACCTATCCCCTGATCGAAGAAGAAGCAGAAGAAGAACTCTAAAACAAGCAAACATCGCTCTCGCGTCATGATCATCGCATAACCTGTACCTGCAACTGTTGTTGTAGTAATCTGTGAGCCCCGAGGACTCAGCAATCCCATTACCATGGGTGACTAGCAAAGCTTAATCGGAAAGGAAGGGGTAAAGTGGTGAGGTTGCAGCAGCGACTAAGCATATATGGTGGCTAACCAACGCAAATAAGAGCGAGAAGAGAGCAAGCGGAACGGTCGTGAAGCTAGCAATGATCAAGAGGTGATCCTGAACTCCTACTTACGACAAACATAACCCAAAAACCGTGTTCACTTCCTGGACTCCACCGAGAAGAGACCATCACGGCTACACACGCGGTTGATGCGTTTTAATTCGGATCAGGTGTCAAGTTATCTACAACCGGACATTAACAAATTCCCATCTGCCACATAACCGCGGGCATGACTTTCGAAAGATAATACTATGCAGGGGTGTCCTAACTTAGCCCATGATAAGCTCTCGCGATCAACGAAGGATATTCCTTCTCCCAGGAAGACCCGATCAGTCTCGGAATCCCGGTTTACAAGACATTTTGACAATGGTAAAACAAGACCAGCAAAGCCGCCCGATGTGCCGACAAATCCCGATAGGAGCTGCACATATCTCGTTCTCAGGGCACACCGGATAGGTCAGCCTACGAGTAAAACCAACCCTCGAGTTGCCCCGAGGTGGCCCCGCAGTCTGCCTGTTTCGGACCAACACT
>NC_057795.1:346407397-346410192 GCF_018294505.1 Triticum aestivum | reverse complement strand
GGGGGGGGGGGGGTTAAATAAAGATGACCCTCGGGCTCCGGAAACCCAAGGGAAAAAGGGCTAGGTGAGGCAAATGGTAAAACCAAGGTTGGGCCCTGCTGGAGGAGTTTTATTCAAAGCGAACTGTCAAGGGGGTCCCATAAATCACCCAACCGCGTAAGGAACGCAAAATCCGGGAACATAACACCGGTATGACAGAAACTAGGGTGGCAAGAGTGCAACAAAACACCAGGCATAAGGCCGAGCCTTCCACCCTTTACCAAGTATATAGATGCATTAATAATATAAGAGATATTGTGATATCCCAACATAATCCTGTCCATCATGGAGCAATCTTCAACTTCACCTGCAACTAACAATGCTATAAGAAGGGCTGAGCAAAGCGGTAACATAGCCAAGCAATGGTTTTCTAGGAAGGGTGAAAAGGTTAGAGGCTGACATGGCAATTTGGGAGGCTTGAAGAGCAAAAGATAGGTAGCGCAGCATAGCGATAGAACGAAGCAACTAGCATAGCAATGATAGTAGTGAGATCCAAGGTGACGGTCATCTTGCCTCAAAACCCGCTAGGAAGAAGGACGAGTCCATGAATAAGATGAAGCCATGAAGACGAACCAATCGTAGACGAACGAATCCTCATGATCGCAATGAAACATGAACTATCGAGAAGAAGCACACAACATAGTAAACACACCACACATAGACAAGACATGATGCACAATCAAGCATGATGCATGACAAAGCTAGATGAGGCTACTCATGGCAAGAGATGATGCAAACAAGAACAACACATCAAGGCAAGTTTAAATGAGGCCGAAAACAACATATAACAATTGCGGTAGGTCCTCATATGCAAATTTCGAAATTGGTCCAGATCTGAATAAACCTTAAGTTGAAGTTGTTTAACAGCAATTTAAGATGCACCAAGATGATCTACACAAGATTCTAGCCAAGTTACATATAAAGTTCGTTTAATTCGGAGCTACGGCCTAGAAGATATGAGCAAAACAAGTTAAACATGGCATTGATGCAAAATGCATACAAACATCAAGCAAACACCTCAAAACAAGGATGCAACATGATAATATGAAACTTCATGCAAAAATCAAGCAAGTTTCATATAGAGCACACTCAAAACGGAGCAACGAGCAACGGTGCAACACATACATTATATACAAGTTTAAATGACAAGTTGTCCAAAACAGCAACTAGGCATATTGCAAGCATCAAAACAATATGCTACAACATCTCAACGTACTAACAAAAGGCATGGGCATGAAGTACAGGTAAAGCATGACAAAACATGAACACTGAGCTATCCCCAGAAATCACTAGATCATGCTCAAAAGGACATGGCAAGATTGCAAATAATAACAGTTTCAGGCTTAGCAGAAATAACACCAGGCTGCAATGTTTAGAGCTATCAAACAACATGCTATAGGAACTTAACATGGCAAACAAAGGCATGGCATGAATCTACTAATTGCATATAACAAAAGTCCCTTACTGACCATGAGCCAAAAGGGCACAGAACATATGATGGCACCCATGTAAACATAGCAAGTGATATGACAGATTCATACATGGCAAGAACAACAATAAGTAGGCATGTTGGTGAGCTTAGACCACTCACCACAGAGCAATACATGGCATAGCAAGGCAAACAACAGTAAGAATACATGTTTATGAAGCTGAGAATGGCAAGAACAAGTTCATAGGGTGCATGGATCACTAACAACAATCATGGCAACATTGAACTCAATGTTAACAGGCTGACATCAACATTATTTAGCAGTTTGAGAGCAAGATTACAACAAGCTACAGCAGGCTATAAATGCAACTAGGGGCATGAATGGATAGAGCATGACATGTATAACAAAACATCCTTAGTTAACATCTCCAGATTATGCATGGAATGACTTGTATAAGCAGGTTAACATAGCATCAGGATATAGCAGATTCCGACAAGCAAAACAGTAACAGCAAGTACCCTATTTCACGAGCTCGATGCACTCAATACAAGACTCAAAAAAAAATACATGGATTGCACCACTGTGAAGATGGCATGATGTATCACAAAACACATGTAGAGCTCATGCTCAAAGGATGCACACACCAAATGCAACCAAAAAGACAAAACAGCAAGTTATAACAGTTTCAGCAGATTAACATCATATAGCACTCTTGCAACGAGGATTAGGGCATCAATATGGACTAAAACAAACATGGCATAATGTAATGAAATGTAGAGCATCTCATGATGAACATTTTGTCATATTATATACATGAAATGGAGCTACGGATCATGGGTTATGGCATGATGAACAACTGCACAAAATGTTGAATATCTGGGACTTGGCAGTTCTCTGAAAAAAAACAGACGCGCGCTGAAAAGCTAAAAGACGCCTAGGGCGAGGGGTAGGGGGGTTGCTCACCACGGGCTTAGGCCCATATGCAGAGGAGGCCCAGGACGTGGGGCGTCGTCCTCCTCGTGCGCGAGCACGAGCGGGAGGCAGGGGAGGCGGCGCTGCCTGCGACCGGCAAGGGGAGGCGCTGGGGAGGCGCTGCGGCACCGGATCCGGGCGGATCTGGACGCAGGGGGCCCGTTCCTGGCGACGGCGAGGCCAGCCAGCAACGGGTGGAGCTCCAAGGGCGGCGGGGACCTGTGGGGGAGGGAGAGAGAGTGAGGCAGGGAGAGAGAAGGGGAGAGAGAGAACAACGGGGCGGCGACCTGGCGACTGGGAGGCGGCGGCGCGGAGCTCCGGCTCCGGCGAGGGAGTCGGCGGCGGGCGGCATGG
>NC_057795.1:346327068-346406997 GCF_018294505.1 Triticum aestivum | reverse complement strand
GTGGCGGGGTCGGACGCAGAGGCGCGGGCGGCGGGGCGTGATGGGCTCGGGCGGGCCCAATTCGGCCCACGGCGGGTCGGATCCGGGCCCCGACGGGCCTGGCAGCGTGGGACGGCGCCGGGAACAAATGGCGCGATTCCACTGGCCGGGAGCGGCGGTGGGGTGACGTGGCGCCGTGTGATTGGTCCGGGCGCGTGGCCAGCTGCGGTGGACATGTCCGGCCGTCGGCGGACGCGTCCGGCGGCGCTAGGAGGAAGAGGACTAGGGTTTGGACCCGAAATTTCGGAGGGGGAGGTCTATTTATAGCTAGAGGGAGCTAGGAGAGTCTAAATGAGGAGCGGTTTTTGCCCGCACGGTCGTGATCGAACAACCAAGAGCATGGAGGGGGTTTGGATGGGGTTTTTGGGCCACTTTGGTGGGGTGTTGGGCTGCAAGCAAAAGAGGCTTTGCGGTTACCCGGTTAACCGTTGGAGTATCAAACGGACTCCAAATGGCACGAAACTTGACAGGCTGTCTACCGGTGGTGTACCAAGGCCGCTTGGCAAACCTCGGTCCATTCCGAGAACGTTTAATACCCGCACACGAAAAGAGGCAAAAGGGGGTGCCGGGGGACATAGGAGTGCCGGATTGCAAAACGGACAACGGGGAAAATGCTCGGATGCAAGAGACGAACACGTATGCAAAATGAGATGCACATGATGACATGATATGAAATGCAGATGATGACATGGCAAAATGCAACACGCAAGCAAATGACATGGCAACGACGACGAATAACTGGCGGACACCTGGCGCATCGAATCCGGGGCATTACAGGAAGAGCTTCACAACAAGTCAAGTGGTGCTTACAAAGCCTCATGTGATGCTCCCACATCATCAAGTGAGAAACAAACCTTCAATGAAGAATTGAGTCTAATGGTGAAGAACTTCAATAAGTTCTACAAGAGTATAAGCAAGGAAAGAAGTTCCAAGTCAAGGTCCTACAATGACAAAAGATCTTCTAGTCGTGAGCGTAATTGCTACAATTGTGGAAGACCCGGACACTACTCAAATGAGTGTACAGCTCCCTACAAAAGAAGAGAAGATTCTCCCAAAAGAAGAAGTAGGAGAGAAGAATCACCACCAAGAGAGAGAAGGAGTAGAGATGATCGTTATGAACGAAGAACCTCTCGGAGAAGCAAGGATTCGGAAAGGAAGGACAAATCATCAAAGAGCTACCCAAAACGAAGACATCAAGCTCATGTTGGTGAATGGGTATCCAGCTCCGACTCCGACCATCACTCCTAAAGAAGTTATCACTCCGACTCCGAATATACTCAAGATGAAGGTGTTGCCTGTTGGAAATATGCCCTAGAGGCAATAATAAAAGTATTATTATATTTCATTGTTCATGATAATTGTCTTTTGTTCATGCTATAACTGTATTATCCGGAAATCGTAATACACGTGTGAACACATAGACCACAATATGTCCCTAGTGAGCCTCTAGTTGACTAGCTCGTTGTGATCAACAGATAGTCATGGTTTCCTGACTATGGACATTGGATGTCGTTGATAACGGGATCACATCATTAGGAGAATGATGTGATGGACAAGACCCAATCCTAAGCATAGCACAAAGATCGTGTAGTTCGTTTGCTAGAGCTTTGCTAATGTCAAGTATCTCTTCCTTCGACCATGAGATCGTGTAACTCCCGGATACCGTAGGAGTGCCTTGGGTGTATCAAACGTCACAACGTAACTGGGTGACTATAAAGGTGCATTACAGGTATCTCCGAAAGTGTCTGTTGGGTTGACACGGATCGAGACTGGGATTTGTCACTCCGTATGACGGAGAGGTATCTCTGGGCCCACTCGGTAATGCATCATCATAATGAGCTCAAGGTGACCAAGGTGTTGGCCACGGGATCATGCATTACGGTACGAGTAAAGTGACTTGCCGGTAACGAGACTGAACAAGGTATTGGGATACCGACGATCGGGTCTCGGGCAAGTAACGTACCGATTGACAAAGGGAATTGTATACAGGGTTTTGATCGAATCCTCGACATCGTGGTTCAACCGATGTAATCATCGAGGAGCATGTGGGAGCCAACATGGGTATCCAGATCCCGCTGTTGGTTATTGCCCGAGAGTCATCTCGGTCATGTCTGCGTGTCTCCCGAACCCGTAGGGTCTACACACTTAAGGTTCGGTGACGCTAGGGTTATTAGGAAGACTAGTATGTGACTACCGAATGTTGTTCGGAGTCCCGGATGAGATCCCGGACGTCACGAGGAGTTCCAAAATGGTCCGGAGGTGAAGTTTTATATATGGGAAGTTGTCATACGGACACCGGAAAGTTTCTGGGGGTTATCGGTATTGTACCGGGGCCACCGGAGGGGTTCCGGGGCTCCACCGGGAGGGGCCACCCCTCCCGGAGGGCCACATGGGCCGCAAAGGGGAGGGAGCCAGCCCCTGGAGGGCTGGGCGCGCCCCCCACCTTGGGCCCATGCGCCTAGGGTTGGGGGGGAAACCCTGAAGGGGGCGCCCCCTTGCTTGGGGGGCAAGCCTCCCCTCCCTGGCCGCCTCCCCCCCTCTAGATCCCATCTAGAGGGGTCGGCCCCCCTTGCCCCTTCCCCTATAAATAGAGGGGTGGGGGAGGGATGCTGTACACATCCAAAGGCGCAGCCCCTCCCCTCCCCAACACCTCTCCTCCTCCGTAAGCGCTTGGCGAAGCCCTGACGGAGTACTGCTGCACCAACACCACCACGCCGTCGTGCTGCCATTGGAGCGAGCTTCCTCAACCTCTCCTTCCCCCTTGCTGGATCAAGAAGGAGGAGACTTCTCCCGTCCCGTACGTGTGTTGACCGCGGAGGTGCTGTCCATTCAGCACTTGGACATCGGTGATTTGAATCACGTCGAGTACGACTCCATCATCACCATCCCCTTGCAAGCTTCCGCACGCGATCTACAAGTGGTATGTAGATGCAAACTCTCTCCCATGACTCGTTGCTTAGATGAACTCATAGATGGATCTTGGTGAAACCGTAGGAAAAATTTTAATTTTCTGCAATGTTCCCCAACAGTGGCATCATGAGCTAGGTCTATGCGTAGTTCTCTAATGCACGAGTAGAACACAATTTGGTTGTGGGCGTGGATCTTGTCAACTTACTTGCCCCTACTAGTCTTTTCTTGCTTCAATGGTATTGTGGGATGAAGCGGCCCGGACCAACCTTACACGTACGCTTACGTGAGACCGGTTCCACCGATTGACATGCACTAGTTGCATAAGGTGGCTGGCGGGTGTCTGTCTCTCCCACTTTAGTTGGAGCGGATTAGATGAACAGGGCCCTTATGAAGGGTAAATAGAAGTTGACAAAATCACGTTGTGGTTATTCGTAGGTAATAAAACGTTCTTGCTAGAACCCAATTGCAGCCACGTAAAAGATGCAACAACAATTAGAGGACGTCTAACTTGTTTTTGCAGTGATTGATCATGTGATGTGATATGGCCAGAAGTTGTGATGAATGATGAATTGTGATGTATGAGATCATGTTCTTGTAATAGGATTCACGACTTGCATGTCGATGAGTATGACAACCGGCAGGAGCCATAGGAGTTGTCTTTATTTTTTTGTATGACCTGCGTGTCATTGAAGAACGCCATGTAAACTACTTTACTTTATTGCTAAACGCGTTAGCCATAGAAGTAGAAGTAGTCGTTGGCGTGACAACCTCATGAAGACACGATGATGGAGATCATGATGATGGAGATCATGGTGTCAAGCCGGTGAGAAGATGATCATGGAGCCCCGAAGATGGAGATCAATGGAGCTATATGATATTGGCCATATCATGTCACAACTATATAATTGCATGTGATGTTTATTATGTTTATGCATCTTGTTTACTTAGGACGATGGTAGTAAATAAGATGATCCCTTACAAAAATTTCAAGAAGTGTTCTCCCCTAACTGTGCACCGTTGCTACAGTTCGTCGCTTCTAAGCACCACGTGATGATCGGGTGTGATGGATTCTTACGTTCACATACAACGGGTGTAAGACAGTTTTACACAGCGAAAACACTTAGGGTTAACTTGACGAGCCTAGCATGTACAGACATGGCCTCGGAACACAGAGACCGAAAGGTCGAACACGAGTCGTATGGAAGATACGATCAACATGAAGATGTTCACCGACGATGACTAGTCCGTCTCACGTGATGATCGGACACGGGCTAGTTGACTCGGATTGTGTGACACTTAGATGACTAGAGGGATGTCTAATCTAAGTGGGAGTTCATAATTTGATTAGAACTTTATTATCATGAACTTAGTCTAAAACCTTTGCAAATATGTCTTGTAGATCAAATGGCCAACGCTAATGTCAACATGAACTTCAACGCGTTCCTAGAGAAAACCAAGCTGAAAGATGATGGCAGCAACTATACGAACTGGGTCCGGAACCTGAGGATCATCCTCATAGCTGCCAGGAAGCAATATGTCCTAGAAGGACCGCTAGGTGATGCTCCCGTCCTAGAGAACCAAGACATTATGAATGCTTGGCAAACTCGTGTTGATGATTACTCCCTCGTTCAGTGCGGCATGCTTTACAGCTTAGAACCGGGGCTCCAAAAGCGTTTTGAGCATCACGGAGCATATGAGATGTTCGAAGAGCTGAAACTAGTTTTCCAAGCTCATGCCCGGGTCGAGAGATATGATGTCTCCGACAAGTTCTACAGTTGTAAGATGGAGGAAAACAGTTCTGTCAGTGAGCACATCCTGAAGATGTCTGGGTTGCACAACCGTATGACCCAGCTGAACATTAACCTCCCAGATGAGGCGGTCATTGACAGAATCCTCCAGTCGCTCCCACCTAGCTACAAGAGCTTTGTGATGAACTACAACATGCAGGGGATGGTGAAGACCATTCCTGAAGTGTTCTCAGTGCTGAAGTCAGCAGAGGCTGAAATCAAGAAAGAACATCAAGTGTTGATGGTCAATAAGACCACTAAGTTCAAGAAGGGCAAGGGCAAGAAGAACTTCAAGAAGGACGGCAAGGATGTTGCCGCGCCCGGTAAGCCAGTTGCCGGGAAGAAGTCAAAGAATGGACCCAAGCCTGAGACTGAGTGCTTTTATTGCAAGGGGAAGGGTCACTGGAAGCGGAACTGCCCCAAATACTTAGCGGATAAGAAGGCCGGCAACACCAAAGGTATATTTGATATACATGTAATTGATGTGTACCTTACCAGTACTTGTAGTAACTCCTGGGTATTTGATACCGGTGCCGTTGCTCATATTTGTAACTCACAGCAGGAGCTGCGGAATAAACGGAGACTGGCGAAGGACGAGGTGACGATGCGCATCGGGAATGGTTCCAGAGTCGATGTGATCGCCGTCGGCACGCTGCCTCTACATTTACCTACGGGGTTAGTTTTGAACCTTAATAATTGTTATTTAGTGCCAAGTTTGAGCATGAACATTGTATCTGGATCTCGTTTAATACGAGATGGCTACTCATTTAAGTCCGAGAATAATGGTTGTTCAATTTATATGAGAGATATGTTTTATGGTCATGCTCCCATGGTTAATGGTTTATTCTTAATGAATCTCGAGCGTAATATTACACATGTTCATAGTGTGGATGCCAAAAGATGTAAAGTTGATAACGATAGTCCCACATACTTGTGGCACTGCCGCCTTGGTCACATTGGTGTCAAGCGCATGAAGAAGCTCCATGCTGATGGACTTTTAGAGTCTCTTGATTATGAATCGTTTGACACATGCGAACCATGCCTCATGGGCAAAATGACCAAGACTCCGTTCTCCGGAACAATGGAGCGAGCAACCAACTTGTTGGAAATCATACATACCGATGTGTGCGGTCCAATGAGCGTTGAGGCTCGCGGAGGATATCGTTATGTTCTCACTCTCACTGATGACTTAAGTAGATATGGGTATGTCTACTTAATGAAACACAAGTCTGAGACCTTTCAAAAGTTCAAGGAATTTCAGAATGAGGTGGAGAATCAACGAGACCGAAAGATAAAGTTCCTACGATCAGATCGTGGAGGAGAATACTTAAGTCACGAATTTGGTACACACTTAAGGAAATGTGGAATCGTTTCACAACTCACGCCGCCTGGAACACCTTAGCGAAACGGTGTGTCCGAACGTCGTAATCGCACTCTATTGGATATGGTGCGGTCTATGATGTCTCTTACCGATTTACCACTATCATTTTGGGGATACGCTCTAGAGACAGCTACATTCACTTTAAATAGGGTACCGTCTAAATCCGTTGAGACGACACCGTATGAATTATGGTTTGGGAAGAAACCTAAGCTGTCATTTCTAAAAGTTTGGGGATGCGATGCTTATGTCAAGAAACTTCAACCTGAAAAGCTCGAACCCAAGTCGGAAAAATGCGTATTCATAGGATACCCTAAGGAAACTGTCGGGTATACCTTCTACTTAAGATCCGAAGGCAAGATCTTTGTTGCCAAGAACGGATGCTTTCTGGAAAAAGAGTTTCTCTCGAAAGAAGTAAGTGGGAGGAAAGTAGAACTCGATGAAGTACTACCTCTCGAACGGGAAAGTGGTGCAGCGCAGGAAACCGTCCCTGTGATGCCCACACCAACTGAAGAGGAAAATAATGATAATGATCAAGGTACTTCGGATCAAGTTGCTACTGAACTTCGTAGGTCCACAAGGACATGTTCCGCACTAGAGTGGTACGGCAACCCTGTCCTGGAAATCATGTTGTTAGACAACGGTGAACCTTCGAACTATGAAGAAGCGATGGCGGGTCCAGATTCCAACAAATGGCTTGAGGCCATGAAATCCGAGATAGAATCCATGTATGAAAACAAAGTATGGACTTTGACAGACTTGCCCGATGATCGGCGAGCGATACAAAACAAATGGATTTTTAAGAAGAAGACGGACGCGGATGGTAATGTTACCATCTACAAAGCTCGACTTGTCGCTAAGGGTTATCGACAAGTTCAAGGGATTGACTACGACGAGACATTCTCTCCCGTAGCGAAGCTAAAGTCCGTCCGAATCATGTTAGCAATTGCCGCATACTATGATTATGAGATATGGCAGATGGACGTCAAAACGGCATTCCTTAACGGACATCTTAAGGAAGAGCTGTATATGATGCAGCCGGAAGGTTTTGTCGATCCTAAGAACGCTAACAAAGTATGCAAGCTCCAACGATCCATTTATGGACTGGTGCAAGCATCTCGGAGTTGGAACATTCGCTTTGATGAGATGATCAAAGCGTTTGGGTTTATGCAGACTTATGGAGAAGCCTGCGTTTACAAGAAAGTGAGTGGGAGCTCTGTAGCATTTCTCATATTATATGTAGATGACATACTCTTGATGGGAAATAATATAGAACTTCTGGACAGCATTAAGGCCTACTTGAATAAGTGTTTTTCAATGAAGGACCTTGGAGAAGCTGCTTATATATTAGGCATCAAGATCTATAGAGATAGATCAAGACGCCTCATAGGTCTTTCACAAAGCACATACCTTGATAAGATTTTGAAGAGGTTCAAAATGGATCAGTCCAAGAAGGGGTTCTTGCCTATGTTACAAGGTGTGAGATTGAGCTCGGCTCAGTCACCGACCACGGCAAAAGATAAAGAAGAGATGAGTGTCATCCCCTATGCTTCAGCCATAGGATCTATCATGTATGCCATGCTGTGTACCAGACCCGATGTAAACCTTGCCGTAAGTTTGGTAGCAAGATACCAAAGTAATCCCGGCAAGGAACACTGGACAGCGGTCAAGAATATCCTGAAGTACCTGAAAAGGACAAAGGACATGTTTCTCGTTTATGGAGGAGATGAAGAGCTCGTTATAAAGGGTTACGTCGACGCTAGCTTCGACTCAGATCTGGATGACTCTAAGTCACAAACTGGATACGTGTATATGTTGAATGGTGGAGCAGTAAGCTGGTGCAGCTGCAAGCAGAGCATCATGGCGGGATCTACGTGTGAAGCGGAGTACATGGCAGCCTTGGAGGCAGCGCATGAAGCGATTTGGGTGAAGGAGTTCATCACCAACCTAGGAGTCATACCCAATGCGTCGGGGCCGATCAAACTCTTCTGTGACAACACTGGAGCTATTGCCCTTGCTAAGGAGCCCAGGTTTCACAAGAAGACCAGGCACATCAAGCGTTGTTTCAACTCCATCCATGAAAATGTTCAAGTTGGAGACATAGAGATTTGCAAAGTACACACGGATCTGAATGTCGCAGATCCGTTGACTAAACCTCTCTCGCGAGCAAAACATGATCAACACCAGAACTCTATGGGTGTTCGATTCATCACAATGTAACTAGATTGGTGACTCTAGTGCAAGTGGGAGACTGTTGGAAATATGCCCTAGAGGCAATAATAGAAGTATTATTATATTTCATTGTTCATGATAATTGTCTTTTGTTCATGCTATAACTGTATTATCCGGAAATCGTAATACACGTGTGAACACATAGACCACAATATGTCCCTAGTGAGCCTCTAGTTGACTAGCTCATTGTGATCAACAGATAGTCATGGTTTCCTGACTATGGACATTGGATGTCATTGATAACGGGATCACATCATTAGGAGAATGATGTGATGGAAAAGACCCAATACTAAGCATAGCACAAAGATCGTGTAGTTCGTTTGCTAGAGCTTTGCCAATGTCAAGTATCTCTTCCTTCGACCATGAGATCGTGTAACTCCTGGATACCGTAGGAGTGCCTTCGGTGTATCAAACGTCACAACGTAACTGGGTGACTATAAAGGTGCATTACAGGTATCTCCGAAAGTGTCTGTTGGGTTGACACGGATCGAGACTGGGATTTGTCACTCCGTATGACAGAGAGGTATCTCTAGGCCCACTCGGTAATGCATCATCATAATGAGCTCAAGGTGACCAAGGTGTTGGCCACGGGATCATGCATTATGGTACGAGTAAAGTGACTTGCCAGTAACGAGACTGAACAAGGTATTGGGATACCGACGATCGAGTCTCGGGCAAGTAATGTACCGATTGACAAAGGGAATTGTATACAGGGTTTTGATCGAATCCTCGACATCGTGGTTCAACCGATGTAATCATCGAGGAGCATGTGCGAGCCAACATGGGTATCCAGATCCCGCTGTTGGTTATTGCCCGAGAGTCGTCTCGGTCATGTCTGCGTGTCTCCCGAACCCGTAGGGTCTACACACTTAAGGTTCGGTGACGCTAGGGTTATTAGGAAGACTAGTATGTGACTACCGAATGTTGTTCGGAGTCCCGGATGAGATCCCGGACGTCACGAGGAGTTCCGGAATGGTCCGTAGGTGAAGTTTTATATATGGGAAGTTGTCATACGGACACCGGAAAGTTTTCGGGGGTTATCGGTATTGTACCGGGGCCACCGGAGGGGTTCCGGGGGTCCACCGGGAGGGGCCACCCCTCCCGGAGGGCCACATGGGCCGCAAAGGGGAGGGAGCCAGCCCCTGGAGGGCTGGGCGCGCCCCCCACCTTGGGCCCATGCGCCTAGGGTTGGGGGGAAACCCTGAAGGGGGCGCCCCCTTGCTTGGGGGGCAAGCCTCCCCTCCCTGGCCACCGCCCCCCCTCTAGATCCCATCTAGAGGGGTCGGCCCCCCTTGCCCCTTCCCCTATAAATAGAGGGGTGGGGGGAGGGCTCTGTACACTTCCAAAGGCGCAGCCCCTCCCCTCCCCAACACCTCTCCTCCTCCGTAAGCGCTTGGCGAAGCCCTGTCGGAGTACTGCTGCACCAACACCACCACGCCGTCGTGCTGCCGTTGGAGCGAGCTTCCTCAACCTATCCTTCCCCCTTGCTGTATCAAGAAGGAGGAGACGTCTCCCGTCCCGTACGTGTGTTGAACGCGGAGGTGCTGTCCGTTCAGTACTTGGACATCGGTGATTTGAATCACGTCGAGTACGACTCCATCATCACCATCCCCTTGCAAGCTTCCGCACGCGATCTACAAGTGGTATGTAGATGCAAACTCTCTCCCATGACTCGTTGATTAGATTAACTCATAGATGGATCTTGGTGAAACCGTAGGAAAAATTTTAATTTTCTGCAACGTTCCCCAACATTGCCGGTCTAGCACTTCTATCAACCAACTCCTACGACATATTTGACTCACCAAATGAAGGAATTGGAAGATGCTTCATGGCTAAAGGCCCAAAGGTATCACACCCCGAGTATGCTGATTTCAATAGTGATGAAGATGATTTGCTAGGTGATGATGATTTGCTTGTTGACAACTCTAGTGATGAAAACTATGATGAATTTTCTATTAATCATGCTAATCAAGATAAAACGAATGGTGATGATAAGAAGGAGATTGATTAACTAAAGAACTAAACACTCTTAAGTTAGCTCATGAAACTACCTTGGAAGATCATCGAGAACTTTTAAAGACTCATGAGAAGATACGCTTTGAGAAGCTCAACCTTGAGCAAGAGCATGAGTTCTTAAAAGCAATCAATGATGATCTTCGCAAGAAAAGTTCTTCTTACATTGCCAAGCGTTTACTATTGTCTACTTATATGCCACAAGTCAAATCTAGCAACAGGAACAAGAAAGATTCTTCTTCTAGTAGTAACAATATTCATGCTAAATCCAATATTGTTGCTTCTAGTAGTTCTCTTAATTCCACTAATGATTCTCTTAGCCAAGTTACACTTGAGCAAGAAAATAGCTTATTGAAGGGAATTATAGAGAAAGGTGTTTACAAGAGCCTTGCCGGAAGGAAGCAATTTGAGGAAATTGTACGCAAGCAAGGAAGGCACCGGAAGAATCAAGGTATTGGTTTTGAACGAAAGTTCAATGCTAATGGAGTTGAGTGAGAAGAAGATCAATACCCCAAGACGAAGTTTGTTCCACAACAAGAGAAGTATGATCCTACTTCCTTCCAAGAGACACAAGCTCAAGATGATCTTCCACCACAAGACCACAAGAAAAAAGGCAAGGATAAGCATCAAGAGGAGATTGATGCATTTGAAGAAGCTCCCAAGGCCTTGGTCAAGTGGGTTCCCAAGACTACATCAAGTTCTATGATAACCCACAAGTATATGGGGATCAATTGTAGCCTCTTTCGATAAGTAAGAGTGTCAAACCCAACGAGGAGCTAAAGGTAGAACAAATATTCCCTCAAGTTCTATCGACCACCGATACAACTCTACGCACGCTTGACGTTCGCTTTACCTAGAACAAGTATAAAACTAGAAGTACTTTGTAGGTGTAACGGGATAGGTTTGCAAGAATATAAAGAGCACGTAAATAAAAACTAGGGGCTGTTTAGGTAAAGAAGCAATAAATTTAGTACAGCAAGTGTGGAAAAGTGGTGGTAGGAGTTGCAAAATTGTCCCTAAGCAATTGACTACGTTACTACACCGATAGCAAGTTTTATGTGGGAGAGGCCACTACTAGCATGTCATCCCTGACTTGGAATTCTATGCACTTATGATTGGAACTATTAGCAAGCATCCGCAACTACTAACTTTCATTAAGGTAAAACCCAACCATAGAATTAAGATATATTGGTCCCCCTTCAATCCCGTATGCATCAATTTCTATGCTAGGTTGAAGCTTCTGTCACTCTTGCCCTCCAATACATAGTCCTATTGATACGTCTCCAACGTATCTATAATTTTTGATTGCTCCATGCTATATTATCTACTGTTTTGGACAATATTAGGCTTTATTATCCACTTTTATATTATTTTTGGGACTAACCTATTAACCGGAGGCCCAGCCCAGAATTGTTGTTTTTGCCTATTTCAGAGTTTCGCAGAAAAAGAATATCAAACGGAGTCCAAACGGAATGAAACCTTCGGGAACGTGATTTTTGGAACAAACAAGATCCAGGAGACTTGCACCCTACGTCAAGAAACAAAAGAGGAAGCCACGAGGTAGGGGGGCGCGCCCACACCCCAGGGCGCGCCCTCCACCCTCGTGGGCCCCCTGTCGCTCCACTAACGTACTCCTTCCTCCTATATATACCGACGTACCCCAAATGATCAGATACAGATCCAAAAACCTAATTCCACCGCCGCAACCTTCTGTACCCATGAGATCCCATCTTGGGGCCTGTTCTGGAGCTCCGCCGGAGGGGGCATCCATCACGGAGGGCTTCTACATCATCACCATAGCCTCCCCAATGAAGTGTGAGTAGTTTACCTCAGACGTTCGGGTCCATAGTTAGTAGCTAGATGGCTTCTTCTCTCTTTTTGGATCATAATACAATGTTATCCCCCTCTCTTGTGGAGATCTATTTGATGTAATCTTCTTTTTGCGGTGTGTTTGTTGAGACCGATGAATTGTGGGTTTATGATCAAGATTATCTATGAACAATATTTGAGTCAAATCTGAATTCTTTTATGTATGATTGGTTATCTTTGCAAGTCTCTTCGAATTTTCAGTTTGGTTTGGCCTACTTGATTGATCTTTCTTGCAATGGAAGAAGTGCTTAGCTTTGGGTTCAATCTTGCGGTGTCCTTTCCCAGTGACAGTAGTGACAGCAAGGCACGTATTGTATTGTTGCCAGCGAGGATAACAAGATGGTTTTTTATCATATTGCATGAATTTATCCCTCTACATCATGTCATCTTGCTTGCATTACTCTGTTTTCCTGATGTAAGTGCATCTAGTGCCCCTTAGTGATTTTGGTGTATTGAAGTCTTATAGGTTAAGTAACTGATGCGTTTGTGAGTGTACATAGGTCTATAAGTCTATGAGGAGTTTGATATTTACAGAGAAAGTCGACCCCTAAAAATGAAGTTCTTCGACTGAAGACTTTGATATTCTGAAGACTTTATGAAGACTTTGAAAGTGAAGAATTTGGTGTGACCTTGAAGACTTGGTATTCACTTGAGGAACATGAAGCGTGAAGACTTTTGTTTTCGTAGTTTCATTTTCTCTTTCTTGAGTCATAGGAAACACCGTACTGTTAAAGGGGGTCGAGGAAATACTAAGGAAAAATTTCCATGTGATGCTCAACTCAAAATCCTACACCTACCAATCCCTTCGAGTGAAGCCATTGGAAATCTCATACAGTTCAGTCAAGTTCTTCAGTGACAGAGACGCAGTTCTTCTGGTCACTAATGACTTTGCTCTGACTGAGGATTTAGGAATTCGCCAGTGCGAATTGCCTACACAGTGAGGAACATGATAGCCCTGAAGAATTTGATAGTCAATTTCCGACCGTTGCTGTGCTTCGCGCCAGCTGTCCCAAAATATCCTATCCACCTAACGGTCATATCATTGAAGGGCATTTATGTTTTATCATGTCGGGCTGCTCCCTAGGCTATAAATAGCCGCCCCCTACAACCACTAGTTGGTTGGCTGCTCCGAGAGAACTTGACACTTGTCATTTGAGAGCAACCCATCCTTCGAGGACTTTGAGCGAAAATCATCAAGTGAGGAAAATCCAAAACCAAACCCCCACAAACCCAAAGTGATTGAGCATCACTGAAGAAATTGATCCTGCGTGGATCCGACGCTTGTTACCTTTGAAGACTGTGCTTCTTCCAGACGGTTAGGCGTCAAGGTCTAGAGCATCCAAGAGGAATTGTGGATCACCGAGTGACCAAGTCTGTGAAGGTTTGGAAGTCACCTGAAGACTTACCACGAGTGATTGGACGAGACCTGCGTGGTCTTAGTTCAAGGAGAATACGGTGAGGACTGGGTGTCCTGAGTTGCGGCTCAGAGACTGGGTGTCCGGGACCGCGTGTCCTCGATTTTAAATACTCAGCCGCTCCAACCAGACGTACAACTGAGACAGCAGTTGGAACTGGTTTACCAAATCATCGTCTTCACCAACTAACTGGTTCTATTTCCTCAACCCTTTCATTTCCTCATTACTGTGTTGAATGTTGTTCATATCTGTGCTTGAAGACTTTGACTGAAGACTTTCACAAATTCCTCAGTTCAATTTCTTCAGTCTGTTTGTCTTCATCTTGTTATCCTGTGTTTACGCTTTCTGTACTCTGTGCTAGTCTTCATTTCATCATGATGGCTATGTTTGTATCATGTTATGTTTACTTCGGAGTACCTATTCCGCTGCAAGTAGTTCTTCGCTAAGGAATTTCCTCACCAGCAAATTCCTCAGTGAAGAATTCATAAAAATCGCCTATTCACTCCCCCTCTAGTCGATATAACGCACTTTCAATTGGTATTAGAGCAAGGTACTCCCTTGTTCTGTGTGATTTTGGTTTAACCACCTGGAGTTTTAGTTATGTCGACCGCAGGTATGATCAAGGTCTCGGCTGGGTGTCCTACCTTTGATGGGACGGACTACCCCTACTGGAAGAACAAGATGCGAATGCATCTTGAGGCAATTGACAACGATCTCTGGTATGTTGTGGAAAATGGTGTCCCCTCTGTCACTCCCTCACTGAACGCTACCGATGTGAAGAGATTCAAGCAACTCGATTCTCAAGCGAAGAATATCATATGTGGCCATCTGAGTAAAGGACAGTATGGAAGAGTGAGTGCTTTGGAAACTGCTAAGCTTATCTGGGATAGGCTGTCCAAAGTGAATGAAGGAGTCTCAACTCAGCGTGACTCTCGAGTTGATGTTCTTCGGAATCTCTTCAACCGCTTCAAAAGACTCGATAATGAAAATGTCCAACAAACCTTCGATCGCCTCACTGACATTTCAAATGAGCTTCAAGCCCTCGGTGCCACTGACATCACTAATCATGAAGTAGTGAAGAAATTGTTGAGATCGCTTGATTCCTCATTTGATACTCTGGGACTGATGATACAAGAACATGCTGATTACAAGTCTCTTGATCCTGCCGATATCCTCGAAAGGCTAAATACTCACGAGTTCCAGCTTGCTGAAAAGAGAGATCTCTATGGTTCAAACTATGGCAAATCACGTGCCCTGAAGGCCAAGGCTGTGTCTGACTCTGAATATGAGGATTCTGGTAGTAGCCTTGGTGATCCTGAAGAATTGAGCCAGGATCTAGCACTGCTTGTGAAGAAATTCCAGAAGTTCACAAGACGTGGTCGCTTTGGAAAATCCTCAAGAGGCAATGATTCCTCATCCAGTGACTATAAGAGAAGGTTGTGCCACAAATGCAAGAAACCTAGTCACTATATCTAAGATTGTTCTCAGTGGGAAAAGGAAATGAAGAAGAAGAAATACAAGGATTACAGTTCTGATGATGCAAAGAAGAAGAAGAAATCGTCAAAATCTTCGTCATCAAAATCCTCGAAGTCTTCATCTCACAAGAAGAGCAGCTCCAAGAAGGCTCGGGCATTCATTTTCAAGGAAATGGACTCTGAAGCTGAATCTGAGGAAAATGATGAAGAGGAGGCGTCTGAAGAATCTGAATCTGGTGTGGCGAGTCTGGCTGTCACTACTGCTTTTGTCAGCAAGTCCATCTTCAACACTGAAGAAACTGACTCCACCGACAAGCCTGATGAAGATAATGATGGCTACGCTCCCACCTATTGCTTCATGGCGAAAGGTGCTAAGGTACTCAAATACAACTCCTCTGAATCTAGTGAAAATGAGTCTGATGAGGATCTTAAGCCCAGCTACTCTAACTTGCTAAGATCGCTGTAAAACAACAACGGGCTCTTGAAAAGGTTCAAAACATGCTAGATAAAAGTGATGATATGTTGGGTGAAGAAATGGATCGCACTAAAGCCCTGACTGAAAATCTTCAGAGACTTCAGTCTAGGTTTGATAATCTTCAAGGTCATCATAACGCTCTCTTATCTGATCATGAGAAACTTTCTTATGAATTTCTTCAAGAAAAGCAAGATCACGAGAAGCTTTCTCTTGAATCTCTTCAAAGAAAGGAAGAACTTGAAAAGCTAAGAGTGTGTTATGAAGATCTTCAGAAGGAGCGCGATTCATTACTAGCTCAACAAATCAGCACTTCTGAGGAAGAATTTGTTCCTCCATGCTTAAAGTGCATTGAACG
The DNA here is from genome assembly GCF_018294505.1 of Triticum aestivum. Lineage (NCBI taxonomy): Eukaryota > Viridiplantae > Streptophyta > Magnoliopsida > Poales > Poaceae > Triticum > Triticum aestivum. Next base: position 346,391,049 of record NC_057795.1, on the reverse strand, counting down.
TGAATCTGCTAATTCTTCACCTCAATGTTCCAATGCTTCAACTGTTGCAAATTCCTCGTCTGCCTCTGCTATCACTAATTCCTCACCTGAGGACATTGCTAGTATCACTGACAATGCAGGGCTGAAGGAATTGTACATGACAGGCATGTACAAAAGCCTCAAAGGGCATCAGACACTTTGTGATGTGCTCAAAAAGTAGATCCTCAACAGAAACCCTAGGAAAGAGGGTATTGCATTTGAGAGGAAACTTAATGCTGATGGAACATATTGGAAACCTGAGTAGTATCCCAAAACCTCATGGGTTGCTGCAAAGGGACCTCCAGTTGATCCATCTAACTTATCTGGCTTTACATGTGAATCTCCTCATTCTTCTGATGATTCATTTGACTCCAACTATAAGCTGTTCAAAAATCAGAATGGTGAAGTATTTGCTAGATATGTTGGCACTAACTGCAGGAACAGTTCCCCTATGAAGAAAATCTGGGTTCCCAAAAGTTACGTTGAAAGTCTTCAGGTGAATGTCCTCATGACACCACCTAAGAAGAACAGGAACCCCAGATCAAATTCTTCATATGGACCAAATTCTTCATTTGGATCAAATTCCTCAAAAGGATCAAAGTCCTCATATGATTATCATCGTGCTAACAATTCTGTCTCGCAGGGTAGAGCTAAGGGCTATGAATATGTGCATTATTCTTCAAACCATTATGTTCATAAGTCCTCAAAGAATTACTCTGCTTATTCATATGCTTACCCTAACCCCTCTTATGTGAAACGAAATGGTTTGGCATCTTTGCCACCTTTCTCTTATGGTGCTCGCAGAATGATGTATTCTTTGCCACCCCTCCAGATGTGGGTGGTGAAGAAAAAGAACTAATCTCTTCTGCAGGGTCAGGTCTCCAGACGTGCTTTAACGTCTGAAGAATTTGCTGGGGACCTGACGAAAATGCCTGAAAGGACGCACGCGAATCATGATGAAATGAACTTTCATTTCACACGTCCTCATACTGCTATATCTGTTTACTTCTTGATGAAATTCATCTAATGAAATTGATATCATATTCTTCACTGATGAAGCATATGAGATTGTAGGCTACACTAATTCATCTGCAGGATGATCAACCCAAAACTACTGAATGGGTCCTCGATAGTGGATGTACAAATCACATGACTGGTGACAAGAATCTATTGATGGGTGCTCCTTTATCACCGTCACCTCTGAAGCATATCATCTTTGCTAACAAAGGCAAAAGCCAGGTATTGGGTCTTGGTAAGGTTGCAATCTCTAAGGATAAACACATGGACAAAGTCATGCTTGTTGAGTCCTTAGGATACAATCTAATGTCAGTCTCAATGCTTTGTGATCTTGATATGGTTGTTGTCTTTGGCAAGTATCGCTGTGTTGTGATTATGGAAGCTGACAATTCCAAAGTCTTCGAAGGCTTTAGGAGAGGAGATTGTATATTGTTGATTTCTCTACAGGACCACAACCATCCGTGTGTTTACTTGCAAAAGCTTCAGAAGGCTGGCTATGGCATCGGCGACTTGGTCACGCAGGCATGAGGAATTTGAACACGCTTGTGAAGAAGAAGCATGTCATTGGCATTGAGAATGTCAAATTCCTCAAGGATCACTTATGCGGAGCCTGTGAAGCTGGAAACATGACCAAGGCCAAGCATCCAGCGAAGACTATCATGACCACTACCCGTCCATTCGAATTGCTTCACATGGACCTCTTTGGACCTAATCATTACTCAGCAGTCACTAATGATGCATCTCTATATGGTTTTGTCATTGTTGATGATTACTCTCGATATACATGGGTACACATTGTTACTTACAAACATGAAGTGCAGGAAGTCTTCAAACGATTTTCCTTGAGGGCTTCAACCAACTTTGGTGTGAAGATCAAGCATATCAGAAGTGACAATGGAACTGACTTCAAGAATTCTGGTCTTGATGCCTATCTTGATGAACTTGGTATTACTCATGAGTTATCTGCTCCTTATACTCCTCAGCAGAATGGCGTCGTGGAGCGCAAGAACCGAACTCTTGTTGAGATGGCTCGCACTATGCTTGATGAATACAAAACGCCTCGGCGTTTTTGGATTGATGCAATTGATACTACGTGCCACATCATCAATAGAGTATATCTTCACAAATTCTTCAAGAAGACTGCCTATGAACTCCTCACTGACAAGAAACCCAATGTGAGTTATTTCAAAGTCTTTGGTGCTAAATGTTGGATTAGAGATCCTCAACACAACTCTAAATTTGCACCGAAAGCACATGAAGGTTTTATGCTTGGTTACGAAAAGGACTCGCACACCTACAGAGTCTTCAACATTATTCTCCACAAGATTGTTGACACTGTAGATGTGCGGTTCGATGAAACTAATGGCTCGCAAAGAGAGCACCTACCTTCTGTGTTAGATGAACCAGCACCTGAAGATGCTATCAAGCTCAAGGAAACTGAGGATGTCATTCCTACTGAAGAATCTACTGAAGAATTCATTCCTGTTCATGAAGAACGTCGAGCTGATGCACCTGAAGAACATGATGAGGAAAATGGTGCTGAAGAAAATGCTGATCAAAATCCTCAGCGACAACCAACTCATCCACGCGTTGCAAAAGAAGTGCAAGTGGAGAAGATCATCGATGACATTAGTGCACCAGGTCCTCTCACACGCTCAAAAGCTTCACATTTATCTAACTTTTGTGGGCACTATGCTTTTGTCTCTACCACAGAGCCCACTAAGGTAGATGAAGCATTTCTGGAGCCGGAGTGGATTCAGGCTATGCAAGAAGAATTACATCAGTTCAAGCTGAACAATGTCTGGGAATTGGTCAATCGCCCAGATCCTCGCAAGCATAATATCATTGGCACAAAGTGGATCTACCGCAACAAGCAAGATGAAAATGGCCTTGTGGTGAGGAATAAGGCACGGCTAGTAGCTCAAGGCTACACACAGGTTGAAGGAATAGATTTCGATGAAACTTTTGCACCTGTTGCTAGACTTGAGGCTATTCGCATATTACTTGCTTATGCTAACCATCATGATATCATCTTATATCAAATGGATGTGAGAAGTGCATTCCTCAATGGTAAGCTTGAGGAATAAGTATATGTTGCTCAACCCCCAGGTTTTGAAGATCCAAAGAATCCTGACAAAGTCTTCAGACTCAATAAGGCCCTGTATGGCCTCAAGCAAGCCCCTCGGGCATGGTATGACACATTGAAGGAATTCTTCGTGAAGAATGGCTTCACACCCGGTTCACTCGACCCTACTCTCTTTACTAAATCATATGATGGTGAACTGTTTGTGTGCCAAATATATGTTGATGATATTATCTTTGGCTGTACTGACCAACGTTATAGTGATGAATTTGCCTATATGATGAGTGAAGAATATCAAATGTCTATGATGAGAGAGTTGAAATTCTTCTTAGGTCTTCAAATTCGTCAGCAGCGCAATGGCATATTCATATCTCAGGAGAAATACCTCAAAGATGTACTGAGGAAATTCGGCATGCAAGATTGCAAAGGCGTCAAAATTCCTATGCCCACAAATGGCCATCTATGCACTGATGAAAATGGTATTGACTTCGATCACAAGGTATACCGCTCCATGATTGGTTCTTTATTGTACTTATGTGCATCTAGGCCAGATATAATGCTTAGTGTTTGCATGTGTGCCCGATTTCAAGCTGCACCAAAGGAATCACACCATAAGGCTGTGAAACATATTCTTCGATATCTAGCTCACACACCAACACTAGGATTATGGTACCCCAAGGGCTCTGCTTTTGATCTCATTGGATATTCTGACTCTGACTATGCTGGTGATCGTGTGGACCGCAAGTCAACATCTGGCACTTGTCATTTCCTCGGACGATCTTTGGTCTGTTGGTCCTCGAAGAAACAGAACTGCGTCTCACTGTTTACTGCTGAAGTTGAATACATTGCTGTTGGCTCGTGCTGTGCTCAACTGCTTTGGATGAAGCAAACCCTCAAGGACTATGGTGTCAACGTGAAGAATGTGCCTCTCCTCTGCAACAATGAGAGTGCCATCAAAATTGCTCACAACCCAGTTCAGCACTCGAAGACAAAGCACATCCAGATTCGGCATCATTTTCTTCGTGATCATGTGTTGAAGGGCGACATCTCCATCGAGCATGTGAAGACTGAAGAACAGCTAGCTGATATCTTCACTAAGCCCTTGGATGAGAAGAGATTTAGCAAGTTGCGGTGTGAGCTAAATATCTTAGAATCTTCGAATGCTCTTTGAAAAGGACACACATCCTAACTCTTATGCAGAATTGATGACTTAGATGTGCAACACATGAAGAAACGTTTTTCTTCAATCAATGAAGAATAACACTCTAAGTGTGAAGAAATTAATGAAGAATTTGATTCTCAGAACCCTACGACAATTGTACGCGGTGTCTGAAATCATCATTCTTATACGGTGGGCCACGCCACCACAAAAGTTGAAAATCTTCAATTTGAGTTTTTCCTCATTTTTGAAATTCTTCAGTTTTTCAAATTCTTCAACTTTGCAAAATCTTCACTGTTTCCGAAGTTTTTCCTCATTGGCTATATATATATATATATGAGTTTATGTCCTCTACAACATTCACTTATTGTTATTTCTTCAAGTTGTTATTTCTGCTAAGTGAATGTGATCGGACCCTTCCCCCTCTATGCTATACTCAACCCAATCTATTCACAAATTCTTCATGTGCGTTCTATTTGAAACTTGTTCAAAGTCTTCACTATGTCCTTGTCAGCTGAAGAAATTGCGAACGAAACTTTAAAACAAATCTTATCCAAATTTTCGGTTTTACCGCTCAAACCGTTCCGCATCCCACGATGCATTATTATAATCACCCACGATCTTACACGATCTCATTTGCACAGTATATGGGTGACACATGTCGCATGAAGAAGAAAGGACAGGGGCATGTTCGTCCCAAAATCTTCAGGCGAACAGTTTTTACCGTGGCTATAAATACCCCTCTCCCCTTCCTCAGTTCATTTACTCCGCTCGGTCGCTGTCTCTCGCTCGAGCTCTCCTCAAACCCTAGCGCCGCCGCTACTTCATCGCCGCCGGTGAGGAAGAGCTTCACTGCCTCGACCTCGTCGCCGTCGTACTCGCGCCGGCTGCGGAAATCTTCACTCCGCCGCTGCCATAGCTGTCTCCCTCTGCCAAGTTAGGGCGTGGGAGATCTAACTTGACGAACTTCACCACTGTTCATCTCTGTTCGTCGTGATCTTCAGTTCGGGTAATTAAAAGTTACTTTTATTACTCGCTTTGATTCTCAAACTTTTCTGAAAATCTTCAATGGTGTTTTATTCTTCAAATCTTCACATATGAACACCTCACACACTGTATGCTCTTGATCCATCTCTCTAAGCACTCATTTCTTCAAGATTCCTCAATTGTGCGGAATTTCGATCTGTACAACTCTGGAACCTAAGACAAGAACACTTAGTGAAATTCCTCAAGGCTCAACTGGTCAAATTCCTCAAAACTTGTCTTTTCGAAAAATCTTCTGAGAACGCATATGACCTCTCCAAATTCCTCGCACCTACACTCTGTTCATAGGTACTCATGTCCGCTGCTGAATCACTAGGTTCTCATCAACTTAACTCATTTGCAGCGTTCCTCGAAGAAAAATTGCATACTTCTTCAGAGTGTTCAATTGTTCAAATTCCTCATCTGAAGAAAATGGCTGAAGGAAAGAGACCGCAGAAAGGAGGAAAGAAACCGGAGGTCATGACTGCTTTCGAGATCCCTGATGAAATATACAAGGATTATTGCACACCTGATGAAGCCAAGTTTGGCAAAGAAAACAAGAATCAGCGCAAAGTGCGCATTCAGAGGATTGAACGAAGATGGGCACGAGAATGGAGGGAATATCAATATGTTACTCCTAAGTACATGAAGAAATTCGCCTTAAATCCTCCATGCCCAAGAGCTCCATTGGCACCTGGTCAAGTAGCTGATCCCACCAGCATCAAGCGTGGTGAGGACTTTCCTGAAGAATGGGCTAGGCGTCAAGCAAAACTGGCAAGACAAGCCAAGGAGGCAGTGAGGAAATTCAATGAGGATTCTGCCGCTGCTGCTGCCGCTGAGACCTCGGTCAAACCGAGGAAATCAATGCCGAAGAAGCCTGCTCGTAAGCCAAGTGCTTCACCATCAGCGCCCTCACGGCCAAGTTCCTCAGCTGCACCCTCACGGCAAATTCCTCAGACAGCTACTGCCCCACCAAAGTCCTCAGCAGCTCCCTCAAAGTCCTCAACTCCTGTGCATCTGGCTACATGCCAAAGGACTCAGGGTTTCTCAATTGCTTCTGGTGTCTCAGCTAGTTCCTCAGCTGCACCAATGTCCTCATCAGGCCCAACTCTGCTGAAGACAAAAACAACGGCTGGACGCGGTCCTCGGCCAAGTCCAAGAAAGAAACAGGTTGCCTTCCAAGTGCCCTCTGAAGATGAGGCCTTTGATGAAGAACTTGCTGAAATCATCAGAGACAGACAAGCAAAGGCCGCTAGAGCCAAGGGCACATCTGTGCCACTGCTTTTGGATCCGAAGAAGATCCTTGACTACATTGACTTATGGCATCAGGATCCCAACACTCCAATGCCTGATCTGCCTCTGACTCCTGGTCAAAGTCATATGCTGACCCATTTCATCTCCCAAGAGAAATGGAAGTTTGAAAAGGCTCGTGAGATAAAGAGAGACCAAGCTAGAAAGGAGAAGCTTCTGAAGAAGAACATTGTCAGACTAACACCTGAAGAACTTCTCAAGGCTCAATCTGAGATCCAAGCCCTCAGCAAGGACTTCGATGCATACAACGCTGATTGGCAAGGAGCCAAAATGAGATTCATCAACCTGACGAAGAAAATGACAACTGTTGCAGCCCCATCGCAACAAGAAAATCCTCAGGCTACAGACTCTGCTCAGCCTGCTGAAGAACATGCCAGCACCGCTGATGACTTTCAGCCTGCTGATGAAAACACAAGTTCCAGGGCTGATGACTCCATCCCAGCCGCTGAAGAAATTCCCAGGGCATCCACTAGTGGTGCGCCTGAAGAAACTGAAGAAACCAGGGCAACTGCACCAGTTACGTCTGAAGAAAATGAACCACAGTCCTCAGCTCCTCCCGCGCCAACACCAACTCCAATTCTTCTTTATGCCTATGAAGTGAAGAAGACCAAGGCTGCAGAGCGAGCTGCAGTGAAGAAATGGAAGGCATCAGCTGCGTCAAATTCTTCGGCTGCGAAGAAAATGAAACCAATGACCAGCTCGCTTGAAAATCCTATTGATGCCGTTCCGATTTCCTCCATGTCATCCAAGGAAATTGTTCCTTATGGAGAAGACTACAAGATCCCAAGCGGATCTGATGAAGAAAATCATTCTGCTGCTACTTCAGAGCAGTTTGATGAAGAAATTGAAGTGGAAGCAATCCCTTCACCGCCAGTCGTTTCCTCACCTATGCCTCAGTTCACAGCTGAAGAGGCTGGTGTTGAGGAAATTGAAAATGAAGATGAAGATGTGGATGTTGGATGCACTACACCAGTGATGAACGATGACTTTTGGGAAAGTCAGCATCCCAATACTCCTCTCTTCACTCCTATTCAACAGATTCCTCAGTCCCCGGCTACAACTGTTCAAACGGGCTCTGAAGAAACTCATCCCACATCATCTGTTCATGAAGAAATTCCAGCCGCTAGTGCTGAAGAACCTGCTGCTGCTGATCCCCAAAGTGCACAAGAAGAGGAACCAGAAATTCCTCAGCCTGAAGCACCTGAGATCGTGATTTCTGAGGTTGTGCTGCAAATCACTGACACTCCTCTGCCCTAACCAAAGAATCCGTTCTCTAGCAAGCAAAAATTCAAGGCTGAAGACTTATTTTCTGAGCATGTGTTCTTCACTGATTACAATCCATATGACTCTGCTCGCATAAGGAAGATGCGTTTCTGGACTGCTACTCAAGCCAACTTCTATTCCTCAGTGCTCTTTGACAAGGACAAAATCTTCGATCATGAGCATATTCCTCATGTGGATATGGAATCTCTGCCATGCTTCGAGCCAGTCCTCAGAGTTATTCACGATGTAGGACTACTGAACTTCTGCACTGATATCTGTGATTGGAATGAAGAACTCATTCTTCAGTTCTATGCCACTTTGCATATCACCGGAGATACTGAAGATGTCAACTCATGGGTGCTGGATTGGATGACTAAAAACACTCACTACAAGGCACCAGCAACTGAATTGCTTCGTGTCCTTCCTCTTGATCCTTCCCATGACAGTGCACGTTGCATCTACAATGACCGCGAACTGACAGATCATTATATGCAAGTGCTCATGAAGCCTTTGAAGCCAGGGCAGGCCCCTCGAACCAAATTCCTCGTCAAGGAATTGCTCTATGTGCCTCGGACTGTCTATCGAATCCTGACGAAGACAATGAGTCCTATCAAAGGCCACAACTCAAATGATGAAGATGTCATTGGCATCATGAAGAACATGCTTTTCAATATCATTCATGGCGTTCCCGTCAACTTCCATGATTTCTTCATGAGGACTCTGGCTAATGTTGCAATGTCACCTTTTGAGCTGAAGCCCTATGCGCCTTGGATTATGAGATTCATAAGGGCAAGATCTTCACTGAATTACAAGGCTGACACTCTGAACCATGGTAGCTACTTGCCGCCCATTGAAGTCCTCAAGCGACTAGTTTCATCATATGATGATAAGGGCAAGGCAGCTGTTGTGATCGACGAAGGCACTCGTCCATTGGATGGTCAATTCCGTCTAGCTACATCTTACTCCACCAATGACGATTCTGCAACACATGACACTGCCGCAAATACCTCAGCAAAGCAAAAGCCTCAAGCCACAGCACCCAGGGTGATGACTGACCCTGAGTTACTCCTCAGTCTTCATGAGAAGGTTGATCGCAATCACAAATGGGTGAAGCGTCAGTTTGCTGCAATTCTTCACCACATGACCTCAACCCATAATGCAGTGAAGAAAAATCAGTATCACCTTCATGAAACCCTCAACCGCACCTGGGCTGTTCTCACTCATGTATATTCCATGGAAGAACTGAAGACTATGGGTCTCCAGGAAGCATTTGACTGGTCTGCACCACCTCCGAAGAAATTCAAGAGAGTCAAAGTTCCTGATTTGGTGGCCAGCTCTTATTCTTCATCGCGTGAAACTGATGAGCATGAAGATTTGGACGACACTGCGGCAGGCCCTACTTCAACAAACAACCCCGACAATGCTGGCACTCCTCCATCAACTTGAAATTCTTCAGGGGCGTTAGTCCTCAGTTTCGATCCTTTTGGTCATTTGATGACAAAGGGGGAGAAATCTGAGTTAGTCTTCAAGCGGGTTTTTATTATGGGCGTTTTTGTTAAGTTACAACTCTCGTTCTTTCGAAACTTTTTATTGGATCGAGTTGTAATCTTCAACCCGATGGTGCCCTGATACTTTTGGACGGTGCATGGTGCTCTGAGTTTGATGCACTGTGCTCTGATACTTTTGATGTGTTATTCTGCATGCTTATTCCTCGTTGATATTATTGCACGCATGCTGAATCTCATCAGGCACCATATTTCATCATGCATTTCAAATTCTTCATATTATATATCAAATGCGTGTATGAATTACAAGATATAGGGGTAGATCTCCATGATTCAATTCTTCAAATGTGCATTGCCTCAAAAGCAAATTCCTCACTATGCACATATTCAGGGGGAGTTCTTCTATATCTTGCAATCAAATTCCTCAATATCAGTATTAACACTTCATATGTTTATCCCCGTTGAAAACTTAACCTATGTTGTCATCAATCACCAAAAAGGAGGAGATTGTAAGTGCATCTAGTGCCCCTTAGTGATTTTGGTGTATTGAAGACTTATAGGTTAAGTAACTGATGCGTTTGTGAGTGTACACAGGTCTATAAGTCTATGAGGAGTTTGATATTTACAGAGAAAGTCGACCCCTAAAAATGAAGTTCTTCGACTGAAGATTTTGACATTCTGAAGACTTTCTGAAGACTTTGAAAGTGAAGAATTTGGTGTGACCTTGAAGACTTGGTATTCACTTGAGAAACATGAAGCGTGAAGACTTTTGTTTTCGTAGTTTCATTTTCTCTTTCTTGAGTCATAGGAAACACCGTACTGTTAAAGGGGGTCGAGGAAATACTAAGGAAAAATTTCCATGTGATGCCCAACTCAAAATCCTACACCTACCAATCCCTTCGAGTGAAGCCATTGGAAATCTCATACAGTTCAGTCAAGTTCTTCAGTGACAGAGACGTAGTTCTTCTGGTCACTGATGACTTTGCTCTGACTGAGGAGTTAGGAATTCGCCAGTGCGAATTGCCTACACAGTGAGGAACATGATAGCCCTGAAGAATTTGAGAGTCAATTTCCGACCGTTCCTGTGCTGCGCGCCAGCTGTCCCAAAATATCCTATCCACCTAACGGTCATATCATTGAAGGGCATTTATGTCTTATCATGTCGGGCTGCTCCCTAGGCTATAAATAGCCGCCCCCTACAACCACTAGTTGGTTGGATGCTCCGAGAGAACTTGACACTTGTCATTTGAGAGCAACCCATCCTCCGAGGACTTTGAGCGAAAATCATCAAGTGAGGAAAATCCAAAACCAAACCCCCACAAACCCAAAGTGATTGAGCATCACTGAAGAAATTGATCCTGCATGGATCCGACGCTTGTTACCTTTGAAGACTGTGCTTCTTCCAGACGGTTAGGCGTCAAGGTCTAGAGCATCCAAGAGGAATTGTGGATCGCCGAGTGACCAAGTCTGTGGTTTGGAAGTCACCTGAAGACTTACCACGAGTGATTGGACGAGACCTGCGTGGTCTTAGTTCAAGGAGAATATGGTGAGGACTGGGTGTCCTGAGTTGCGGCTCAGAGACTGGGTGTCCAGGACTGCGTGTCCTCGAGTTTAAATACTCAGCCCCTCCAACCAGACGTACAACTGAGACAGCAGTTGGAACTGGTTTACCAAATCATTGTCTTCACCAACTAACTGGTTGTATTTCCTCAACCCTTTCATTTCCTCATTACTGTGTTGAATGTTGTTCATATCTGTGCTTGAAGACTTTGACTGAAGACTTTCACAAATTCCTCAGTTCAATTTCTTCAGTATGTTTGTCTTCATCTTGTTATCCTGTGTTTACGCTTTCTGTACTCTGTGCTAGTCTTCATTTCATCATGATGGCTATGTTTGTATCCTGTTATGTTTACTTCTGAGTACCTATTCCGCTGCAAGTAGTTCTTCGCTAAGGAATTTCCTCACCAGCAAATTCCTCAGTGAAGAATTCATAAAAATCGCCTATTCACCCCCCCTCTAGTCGATATAACGCACTTTCACCTAAACTTAATACTCTAGATGCATGCTGGATAGCGGTCGATGAGTGGAGTAATAGAAGTAGATGCAGGCAGGAGTCGGTCTACTTGTCTCAGACGTGATGCCTATATACATGATCATACCTAGATATTCTCATAACTATGCTCAATTCTGTCAATTGCTCAACAATAATTCGTTCACCCACCGTAAAATACTTATGCTCTTGAGAGAAGCCACTAGTAAAACCTATGGCCCCCGGGTCTATCTTCATCATATTAATCTTCCAACACTTAGTTATTTCCTTTGCTTTTATTTTACTTTGCATCTTTATCACAAAAATACCAAAAATATTATCCTATCATATCTATCAGATCTCACTCTCGTAAGTGATTGTGAAGGGATTGACAACCCCTTATCACGTTGGTTGCGAGGAGTTATTTGTTTTGTGTAGGTACGAGGGACTTGCGCATAGCCTCCTACTGGATTGATACCTTCGATCTTGCGTTACCATGTGCCTTCTTTTTGCTTGCATCTTTGCTTGCTAAGAGTTTACGGATCCTCATCCACTTGCTAATCTCTTTAAGAGATCCAATTATGTTGAACCTCTTCCTAGTGAGTTGAGTACACTAGATTATCTTTATGAGGTTTTGCTTGAAATTCGTGAATCTGAAAATTGTGATGAAGAAATTTATGAAGAGATTCACGATAGACCCTTGAATAAAAAGCATGATTGCAATGATTTTACTATAAATTCTCTTGATGTCAATTGTGTTAATAATATGCAAAACCCTAAGCTTGGGGATGCTAGTTTTGCTATATCTACTACTTGTTCCAATGATCATGATTGGGTTGATTCTTCTTGTGATCTTGAAAATTTATTTAAGCCCCATGATGAATATGAGATTGATAATAATGTTTGCAATAATATTGCAAGTGGGTTTGTAAGAGTGTCAACTTTAGATCCCACATATATTCAATCTTATGAAATTTTTGAGAAAAGTGGGTTTGGAGTGGTCATGACTTTAGTTAATGTTAATCCCTCTATTTTGGGAGAGTGTCAACTTTGCATGCATGTGGATCGTGTTGAAAATATTTTATGTGATAGCTATTTTGTTGAATTTTCTTATGATCCCACATGTAATTATTATGAGAGAGAAAAATATGGTTGTAGAAATTTTCATGATAATAAATTACCTCTCGTTATGTTGAGATTGCTATTGTTTCTTTCCGCTTCCTTGCATATGCTAGTTTTTGCTTGCTACGATAATTTGTTTGCCTATAAGATGCCTATCCATAGGAAGTATGTTAGACTTAGATGTGTTTGTCACATGTTTTATGATGCTCTCTTTGTTCTTCAATTCTTGTCTTTCATGTGAGCATCACCGAAATCTCAATGCCTAGCTAGGGGCGTTAAACGATAGCGCTTGTTGGGAGGCAACCCAATTTTATTTTAGTTTTTGCTTTTTGCTTCTGTTTAGGAATAGATAATTTGTCTAGCCTCTGGTTAGATTCGTTTTTGTGTTTTAATTAGTGTTTGTGCCAAGTAAAACCGTTAGAATAACCTACGGTAGTAGTTATTTTGATTCTGCTGCAAAAAACAGAAACTTTGCGTGCACGAGATTAGTTTTCGTAAATCACAGGAACGTGATTTTTAGTTGATTCATTTTTCTGTAGATCAATAAACAAATTATATAGAACTTCCTAATTTGGCTGAATTTTTGACGTTCCAGAAGTTTGCGTTAGTTACAGATTACTACAGACTGTTCTGTTTTTGACAGATTCTGTTTTTCGTGTGTTGTTTGCTCATTTTGATGATTATATGGCTAGTAAAATAGTTTATGAACCATAGGGAAGTTGGAATACAGTAAGTTTAACACCAATATAAATAAAGAATGAGTTCATAACAGTACCTTGAAGTGGTGTTTTGTTTTCTTTCGCTAACAGAGCTTATGAGATTTTCTGTTGAGTTTTGTGTTGTGAAGTTTTCAAGTTTTGGGTAAAAGTTTTGATGGATTATGGAACAAGGAGTGGCAAGAGCCAAAGCTTGGGGATGCCCATGGCACCCCAAGATAATCTAAGGACACCTAAAAGCCAAAGCTTGGGATGCCCCGGAAGGCATCCCCTCTTTCGTCTACTTCCATAGGTAACTTTACTTGGAGCTATATTTATATTCACCACATGATATGTGTTTTGCTTGGAGCGTCTTGTATGATTTGAGTCGTTGCTTTTTAGTTTACCACAATCATACTTGCTGTAAACATCTTTTGATAGATCCATACATGATTTGGAATTTATTAGAATACTCTATGTGCTTCACTTATGTCTTTTGAGTTATATAGTTTTGCTCTAGTACTTCACTTATATCTTTTAGAGCACGATGGTGGATTTGTTTTATAGAAACTATTGATCTCTCATACTTCACTTAGATTATTTTGAGAGTCTTAAGTAGCATGGTAATTTGCTTAAATAATCCTAATATGCTACGTATTCAAGATTAGTAAAAACTTTCTTATGAGTGTTTTGAATGCTAAGAGAAGTTGGATGCTTGATGATTGTTTTGAGATATGGAGGTATTAATATTAGAGTCATGCTAGTTGAGTAGTTGTGAATTTGAGAAATGCTTGTGTTAAAGTTTGCAAGTCCCGTAGCTTGCACGTATGGTAAACGTTGTGTAACAAATTTGAAACATGAGATGTTCTTTGAGTGTCTTCCCTTGTGTGGAGGTCGGGGGCGCGCGATGGTTAACTCCTACCAACCTCCCCCTAGGAGCATGCACGTAATGCTTGTTTTTTGATGACTTGTAGATTTTTGCAATAAGTATGTGAGTTCTTTATGACTAATGTTGAGTCCATGGATTATACGCACTCTCACCCTTCCATCATTGCTAGCCTCTCTAGTACCGCGCAACTTTCACCGGTGCAATACACCCACCATATATCTTCCTCAAAATAGCCACCATACCTACCTATTATGGCACTTCCATAGCCATTCCGAGATATATTGCCATGCAATTTCCCACAATTCCGTTTATCATGACACATTCATCATTGTCATAGTGCTTAGCATTATCATGTAGTTGACATAGTATTTGTGGCAAAGCCACCGTTCATAATTCTTTCATACATGTCACTCTTGGTTCATTGCATATCCCGATACACCGCCGGAGGCATTCATATAGAGTCATATTTTGTTCTAGTATCGAGTTGTAATCATTGAGTTGTAAATAAATAGAAGTGTGATGATCATCATTTTCTAGAGCATTGTCCCAAGTGAGGAATAAAAAAAAGAGAAATGCCATAAAAAAAGAGAAGGCCCAAAAAAATGAGAGAAAAAGAGAGAAGGGACAATGTTATTATCCTTTTACCACACTTGTGCTTCAAATTAGCACCATGTTCTTCATGATAGAGAGTCTCTTGTTTTGTCACTTTCATATACTAGTGGGAATTTTTCATTATAGAACTTGGCTTGTATATTCCTACAATGGGCTTCCTCAAATGCCCTAGGTCTTCATGAGCAAGCAAGTTGGATGCACACCCACTTAGTTGCATTTTGTTGAGCTTTCATACATTTATATCTCTAGTGCATCCGTTGCATGGCAATCCCTACTCCTCACATTGATATCTATTAATGAGCATCTCCATAGCCCGTTTATATACCTAGTTGATGTGATACTATCTTCTCCCTCTTTTTGTCTTCTCCACAACCACCATATTCTATTCCACATATAGTGCTATGTCCATGGCTCACGCTCATATATTGCGTGAAAGTTGAAAGAGTTTGAAAATTCTAAAGTATGAAACAATTGCTTGGCTGAAACCGGGGTTGTGCATGATTTGAGTATTTTGTGTGACGAAGATGGAGCATAGCCAAACCATATGATTTTGTAGGGATAAACTTTCTTTGTCCATGTTATTTTGAGAATACATAATTGCTTAGTTAGTATGCTTGAAGTATTATTATTTTTATGTCAATATGAACTTTTATCTTGAATCTTTCGGATCTGAATATTCATACCAAAGTTAAGAAGAGTTACATTGAAATTATGCCAAGTAGCACTCCGCATCAAAAATTCTGTTTTTATCATTTACATACTCGAGGACGAGCAGGAATTAAGCTTGGGGATGCCTGATACGTCTCCAACGTATCAATAATTTTTGATTGCTCCATGCTATATTATCTACTGTTTTGGACAATATTGGGCTTTATTATTCACTTCTATATTATTTTTGGGACTAACCTATTAACCGGAGGCCCAGCCCAGAATTGCTATTTTTTTTGCCTACTTTAGAGTTTCGCAGAAAAAGTATATCAAACGGAGTCCAAACGGAATGAAACCTTCGCGAACGTGATTTTTGGAACGAACAAGATCCAGGAGACTTGGACCCTATGTCAAGAAACAAAAGAGGAAGCCACGAGGTAGGGGGCGCGCCCACCCCCCCAGGGCGCGCCCTCCACCCTCGTGGGCCCCCTGTTGCTCCCCCGACGTACTCCTTCCTCCTATATATACATACGTACCCCCAAATGATCAGATACGGAGCCAAAAACCTAATTCCACCGCCGCAACCTTCAGTACCCATGAGATCTCATCTTGGGGCCTGTTTCGGAGCTCCGCCGGAGGGGGCATCCATCATGGAGGGCTTCTACATCATCACCATAGCCTCTCCAATGAAGTGTGAGTAGTTTACCTCAGACCTTCGGGTCCATAGTTAGTAGCTAGATGGCTTCTTCTCTCTTTTTGCATCTCAATACAATGTTCTCCCCCTCTCTTGTGGAGATCTATTCGATGTAATCTTCTTTCTGCGGTGTGTTTGTTGAGATCTGTGAATTGTGAGTTTATGATCAAGATTATCTATGAACAATATTTGAGTCAAATCTGAATTATTTTATGTATGATTGGTTATCTTTGCAAGTCTATTCGAATTTTCAGTTTGGTTTGGCCTACTAGATTTATCTTTCTTGCAATGGGACAAGTGCTTAGCTTTGAGTTCAATCTTGTGGTGTCCTTTCCTAGTGACAGTAGGGGAAGCAAGGCACGTATTGTATTGTTGCCATCGAGGATAACAAGATGGGGTTTTTATCATATTGCATGAATTTATCCCTCTACATCATGTCATCTTACTTAAGGTGTTAATCTATTTTCTTGAACTTAATACTCTAGATGCATGCTGGATAGCAGTCGATGAGTGGAGTAATAGTAGTAGATGCAGGCAGGAGTCGGTCTACTTGTCTCGGACGTGATGCCTATATACATGATCATACCTAGATATTCTCATAACTATGCTCAATTCTGTCAATTGCTCAACAGTAATTCGTTCACCCACCGTAAAATACTTATGCTCTTGAGAGAAGCCACTAGTGAAACCTATGGCCCCCGGGTCTATCTTCATCATATTAATCTTCCAACACTTAGTTATTTCCTTTGCTTTTATTTTACTTTGCATCTTTATCACAAAAATAACAAAAATATTATCGTATCATATCTATCAGATCTCACTCTCGTAAGTGACCGTGAAGGGATTGACAACGCCTTATCACGTTGGTTGCGAGGAGTTATTTGTTTTGTGTAGGTACGAGGGACTCGCGCGTAGCCTCCTACTGCATTGATACCTTGGTACTCAAAAACTGAGGGAAATACTTACGCTACTTTTCTGCATCATCCTTTCCTCTTCAAGGAAAACCAACGCAGTGCTCAAGAGGTAGCACCTATCAACATACAACTAACCCTATGGTGTGATCCACGCGCGCGCTCATATGATGGGCACCAAAGGACAGCAACATATCCACAAGCAAATTAAACCAATCATAGTAATTCACCAATTACCGATAGGACAACGAAAAATTACTCAGACATCATAGGATGGAGACACATCATTGGATAATAATATGAAGCATAAAGCACCATGTTCAAGTAGAGGGTACAGCGGGTTGCGGGAAAGTGGACCGCTGTAGATAGATGGGGGAAGGTGATGAAGATGTTGGTGAATATGACGGCGGTGTTGGTGAAGATTGCAGTGACGATGATGGCCCCGGCGACGTTCCGGCGCCACCGAAAGCGAGGGGGAGAGAGCCCCCCTCCTTCTCCTTCTTCCTTGGCCTTCTCCCTAGGTGGTAGAAGGGTTCTCCCTCTGGTCCATGGCCTCCATGGCGGCGGAGGGGCAAGAGCCCCTCCGAGATTGGATTTGTCTCTCTGTCTCTCTCTGTTTTTGCGTTCTCGGATCTGGCCTTTCACCGTTTCTTATATTCCCGGAGATCCATAAGTCCGATTGGATTGAAATTTGAACATGATTTTTATCCAGATATTAGCTTTCTTGCGGTAAAAGAAGGGCTCCAACCGCCTTACGAGGTGTCCACGAGGGTCAGGGGCGCGCCTGCCCCTGGGGTGCGCCCCCTGCCTCGTGGCCCCCTCAGGCATCGTCTCACGTTGATTCCACTTCCCAAAATTCATAAATATTCCAAAAAAAATCTCCGTCAATTTTTATCCCGTTTGGACTCCGTTTGATATGGATTTTCTGCGAAACAAAAAACATGCAACAAACAAGAACTAACACTGGCACTGGATCAATATGTTAGTCCCAAAAATAGTATAAAAAGTTGCCAAAAGTATGTAAAAGTTGTAGAATATTGGCATGGAACAATCAAAAGTTATAGATACGACAGAGACGTATCAGCATCCTCAAGCTTAATTCCTGCTCGTCCTCGAGTAGGTAAATGATAAAAAAGACAATTTTTGCTGCGGAATGCTACCTAGCATAATCTGGATCATGTAATCAAATCATGGCATGAATATTAAGACACAAGTGATTCAAAGCAATAGTCTATCATTTGACATCAAGACAATAATACTTCAAGCATACTAATAAAGCAATCATGTCTTTTCAAAACAACATGGCCAAAGAAAGTTATCCCTACAAAATCATATAGTCTGGCTATGCTCCATCTTCACCACACAAAATATTCAAATCATGCACAACCCCGGTTTTAGACAAGCAATTGTTTCATACTTTAGTATTCTCAAACTTTTTCAACTTTCGCGCAATACATGAGCGTGGGCCATGGACATAGCACTATGGGTGGAATAGAATATGATAATGGGGGTTGTGTGGAGAAGACAAAAAAGGATAAAATCTCACATTGACGTGGCTAATCAACGGGCTAGGGATATGCCCATCAATTGATATCAATGCAATGAGTAGGGATTGCCATGCAACGGATGCACTAAGAGCTATAAGTATATGAAAGATCAAACTGAAAACTAAGTGGGGGTGCATCCAACTTTCTTGCTCATGAAGACCTTGGGCATTTGAGGAAGCCCGTCATCGGAATATACAAGCCAAGTTCTATAATGAAAATTCCCACTAGTATATGAAAGTGATAACTCAAGAGACTCTCTATATATAGAACATGTTGCTACTTTGAAGCACAAGTGTGGAAAAAGGATAGTAACATTGTCCCTTTCATTCTTTTATTCTTTTCTTTTGTTTTTCCTTTTCTTTTTGGCGGGCTTCTTTGGCCCCCTTTTTTATTTAGGCTTCTTTGGCCTCTCTTTTTTCGGGACAATGCTCTAATAATGATGATAATCGCACTTCTATTTACTTACAACTCAATATTACAACTCGATACCAGAACAAAGATATGACTCTATATGAATGCCTCCGGCGGTGTACCTGGATGTGCAATGATCTAGCGTAGCAATGACATCAAAAAATGGACAATTCATGAAAACATCATGCTAGCTATCTTACGATCATGCAAAGCAATATGACAATGAATGCTCAAGTCATGTATATGATGATGATGGAAGTTGCATGGCAATATATCTCAGAATGGCTATGGAAATGCCATAATAGGTAGGTATGGTGTCTGTTTTGAGGAAGATATAAGGAGACTTATGTGTGATAGAGTGTATCATATCACGGGGTTTGGATGCACCGGCGAAGTTTGCACCAACTCTCGAGGTGAGAAAGGGCAATGCACGGTACCGAAGAGGCTAGCAATGATGGAAGGGTGAGAGTGCGTAGAATCCATGGACTCAACATTAGTCATAAAGAACTCATATACTTATTGCAAAAATTTATTAGCCATCAAAACAAAGTACTACACGCATACTCCTAGGGGGGAGGTTGGTAGGAGTTAACCATCGCGCGCCCCCAACCTCCACACAAGGGAAGACAATCAATAAATACCTCATGCTCCAAGTTTGTTACATAACGGTTCACCATACGTGCATGCTACGGGAATCACAAACCTCAACACTAGTATTTATACTAATCCACAATTACTCACTAGCATGACTCTAATATCACCACCTTTATATCGCAAAACTATTGCAAGGAATCAAACATATCATATTCAGTGATCTACAAGTTTTATGTAGGATTTTATGACTAACCATGTGAATGACCAATTCCTGTCATCTCTCTAAATAGATATAAGTGAAGCAAGAGAGTTTAATTCTTTCTACAAAATATATGCCCACGCTCTAACAAATATAACTGAAGCAAAAGAGCATTCTACAAATGACAGTTTTCTATGTGAAGAGAAACAGACAATCCAAACTTCAAATGATATAAGTGAAGCAGATGAAGCATTCTATAAAGCCATACTCAAAAGATATAAGTGAAGTGAAATGAGCATTCTATAAATCAACCATGGACTATCTCATACCAGCATGGTGCATAAAATAAAAGTGAAAACTAAATGCAAAAGATGCTCCAAGATTTGCACATATCGCATGAACGAAACGAATCCGAAAACACACTGATACTTGTTGAAGAAAGATGGGATGCCTTCCGTGGCATCCCCAAACTTAGACTCTTGAGTCTCCTTGAATATTTACTTGGGGTGCCTTGGGCATCCCCAAGCTTCAGCTCTTGCCTCTCCTACTTCTCCTCATATTGAGACCTCCTCGGTCTTCGAACACTTCATCCACACAAAACTCAACAGAAAGCTCGGTAAGATCCGTTAGTATAATAAAGCAAATCACTACTCTAAGTACTGTTGAAAACCAATTCATATTTTGTTTTTGCATTTTAGCTACTGTAATATAACTTTTCCATGGCTTGATCCACTGATAGAAATTGTGGTTCTTGTCGTGTGGTCCATTTGGAAACAGCACAATGATATCGTCTTTGATGGAGCCACACCGTCCATCTCTCGGCTGGCCAAGAGCATTGACAGAGAAAGAAGAACTTGGCGAGCTGCTGGTTTACTCAAGGGGGATCAAGACTTCTTTTTTGGTGTGTTGTCATGGTTGGAAAACGGGAGTAGCTAGCTTAGGCATAGGGTGGAGGTGGACTTGACTGATTGCATGTAATTTGTGAACAACCATTGTGGACAGGTGCCTTCCTCGCTTCCTTCTTTATACTCTGAGTGTGTGCATTTGAGAAAGAAAAAAATCGAACTCTCAACTTTAATCCCTAAAATCGGCATCCTATCTTTATCATTTGTGGTCAATCCTAGCCATAAACATGTTTGGCACACTGGGAAAATTAACAATCCTAGTTGCGCTCATTTGTTAATTTCACTAACAATGCAGGTCCACATGCCATATCATTTCTCTCCTATCCTCTTCTTCCTCCCACTCTCCAATCCAACCCGACCCCCTTTCCCCCACTCTCTGTCCCGGATCCAATGCCAGCACCACCTGACCATCTCCTTCCTCCATCGGCTACTCACCAACCCCTGAAACCGGGTCTGGTGTCTTCTCGCGGTGGAGATGCACTAACGGCCATGGAGAAGGATGGCGGGAGAAGGAAGATATAATCAATAGGGGTAGACCCGGTGATCCTTGCGGGCAAGTTGGGAGGTTGGTCGAGGCATGCAGCAGTCGGTGCGTGGAACTTCCTGCAATGCCTCTCCATGGGCAGCTCGCCCAATTTTCTTCATCGCGTACAACACCACAGCAACATCGGCTCGACGCAGGATTTCAATAGAATGAAAAACATCGTTCTTCAACCATGGGTCTCATATGCATCTCATTCGCATCATATTGCATTAATGAAATAATTAGTTTGAAAATTCCATTTCATCATTTTGAAAATGGAGAATAAGTAAACCCTCTTCTCCTTTTCGATCTCTTGCACCGAGACTCACTCCCGAACCTTTGACACACTCTTTTTGCGACATTTAGAAGCTACCAAAATTGTTTCACAATTTTAGCATGCCCATATCCTGCTTCTCTAGTTTAAACCCACTTTCTTTTTGGAAATTTCTAATTTGAGACTTAAACAAAGTTCAAGTGACCTCAAACATTTTGTGTGCCACTTTTATATATCCTACAAAAGCTACGTTTCAAATTTTGTGTCAACCGGAGTTCCTTTTGTGCCCAAACTGTTAAATATGAAGGCACCTTATAGCCGGTTAAATAATAAATCATTTGCTAAATAAAATTGTCTAACTGTCCAACCCAGCTTCCATCTCATCTAGCCCATCCCACCTAGCTCATCCACCCCGTGCTATAAATGACAGCTCTCTCTAGGGATGGCAATGGGTACCCATTACCCGCGTACCCTGCGGGTAAAAACCCTATTAGGGTAAGGGTATGGGACAAAAAATTACCCATGGATACTTAAATGGAAAAATATCATACCCATCGGTTAGAGAGGGTACGGGTATAGGATTGTAGAACCCATGCCCGCGTACCCATGTACCCATCTAAAATGTTAACAGGTGGGTTTTCGTTAATATCCCAATGTATTCATTTCCCCTCCTAATCACGCTAGGTAAAAACTCTAATGTGCATTCAAATTATCTCTGTAATTTATCATGATTTCGTGAACTTAAAGTGTATGCATATATGTTATTATTTATGATTATCTGTTGTTGTTTAACATTTTTATATGTCACTTTATAGGCAAGTACTTTTGTTTATGAGAATATGCTGTTGTACATCGTTGTTTAAGATGTGTTGCTATTAATAATTTATGATTATATGTTGCTTTTTACAACTATTTTCTACTCAATTGATGTGTTGTAAACGCGGGTATTTTTACCCGCGGGTACCCATATACCCTGTCGGGTGACGGGTATGGGAAAAAGTTGTACCCTTGACTGGTATGGGTATGGGTGATGGGTAAACTCACGACGGACGGGTAAGGGTATGGGGTAGCTCCACCCGTACCCATACCCTGCGGGTGCCATCCCTAGCTCTCTCTACCATTTTGGACACAATTCCCCTCCAATGGGGGTTCCCAACCCTAACCCCACCTCTCTGTGCTCTCAGCCACCACCCTTTTCGTCCTCCCCGATATGATCCAAATTTCAGCCAAGCCACACTAGCTCTCCCTTCCGATTTGTGCCCTTGGATCTCATATCTGACGGCTCCCCTCACCCCAAGCCAGCCACCTCCACCCACCTCCAGTCGCAACCCACTGAGCCCATCCGCGGCCCTCGTAGGTCCAGGGATTTGTTTTGTGGTGCATATTCAACAATTTGTTTTCTCAATGCAAGATCAGACTAAATTACATCCAGATTAAACACCCTATTATTTGCAACATGAATGGGGAGGTCAAGCTCTGGGTTTGGTGGCACAACACTTGCATTCTCAATATTTGCTCTAGGAACCAAAAACCTCCTCATATCTAAAATCTCATAATTTAAGATTAAAGTTGAATGGTTTGCAATGGTTGAACTAACTAACAACAGTCTGGTTAGAGAATTCAAAAGGAAAATCGACAATACCTATGTGATGTTGGAAATATGCCCTAGAGGCAGTAATATTGTATTATTTTCCCCATATTCATAATTAAGATTTTATATTCTATGCCATAACTGCTATGATCCTGAAATATGCTATTCAGTGGAAAACTCATATGCACGTGTAGAATGATAAACTGTAAAACCCAATTCCTACTCTTGCCTTTAGAAGTAGCTCAAGTGTTGTTTGTGATCATGTTTTCCGGGTCTTGGGATTTCATTAAAGTGTAATGATAGTCACAAAATAACTTTGAGAATATGACGTTGGAATAACAATCATATTGAATTGACCCAACTTGTTTGTCATACTTTGAGATACTATCGTCACAAGTCAATCGGTATAACACAGAGAGTTAACGTATGCTTTAGTTCCTTAGACCATGAGAGTATTGTAGTAACTTCTTACCGTACGATGGACTTTTGGTTGCTCAAACGTCATCTGTAACACGATGATCATAACAACAACTTACAGGTACATCAGAAAGTTTGACAAGGGACTAGAAAGCTTAAGAGTGGGATTTACTCCTCCAACAATGGATAGATATTCTTAGGGCCCACTCGATGTGACAGTGTCCATTATTTTCTGGATGGACACGGGTGACTAGGTCACAAGGATGCCGAAACATGTCAGCGAGAAATAAGAACAAAATCGGTAATGAGGAGACCGGTATAGTGAGCATGTGAGTGACTCAAGAAGATACCGATACATCTCACCTCGGGTTTTGTAAAGTATCTCGAAGCAAAGGGAATAGCACATGATAACCAAAGGTTCACTCGAATATCATTTGTGTATTCATAGGGATCGATATGGATGTCCATGGTTCCGCTATCGGTTATTGAAGTAAAGGGGTTTTGTTCAAGCCTATGTTTTATCAAACCTACAGGGTCACAAACTTAAGGGAATCACAATCTGCCGAGTATTAGTGGAGCAGGAGTTATGAGAAAATATTTATGAAATATTTTCTTTGGTATTAGAAATAGTTTTGAGAGAAAGCGGAAGCGTTTCGGAGTGACCGAAGGAGTTTTGGGGTTTACCAGGTAATAGAGGGAATTGATATACAAGTGGATCTTGTTTTCGAGGACTTAAATATAAATTATAAAGGGCTCTAATATGATTAGGAGGCCCCTAAAATTTATTCATGGTCAATGGGCTATAGAAAATAAGAAAATGCCTACTAGGGGAGAGTTAGTGGGCCCTAAGGCCCATTAGTGGAGGCGCCCAAGGGGAAGGCCGAATTAGGGAGGTGGAGTTGGACTCCACCAGCCCCTAGGCAGGCGCAAGGGGAGGGAAACCCCTCCCCAAGTTGGCCACCCCTCCCTCTTCCTTCAACCTATATATACTTGAGGATTTAGCCCTTGTAGTGATAAGTTTTGGAGCCTCCTCTAGTTCTCTAGTTCTAGTTTTAGTTGATCAAATTAGAGCTAGATCTAGTTCTCCCCATCCTCATAATTAGAGGCCCTGTGTGGCTCTAATCTTCTCCCTCTAATTCTTCGGTGATGATTGGCTCTGGACGGTGAAGCGTTGTCGAAAGCATGTACGCTTGCAATCAGTAGAGATGTCGTGCTTTTGGTCTTTTGTTCGAGGGATCATCGTGGATAGTTCGAGAGACGATCATGGATAGTTTGAGGGACTTCAAGAATGATCTTCATCAACTCTTATTCCGCTGCAACTCAGAGTTGGTAACAATCTGATCTAAACCCTTATGCATATAGTGATCCTGGACCGTGTTCGTAGGACCAAATAATTTGTTTTCTAGTACGTCTCCTCACATGTGAAGTAGATATGGATTTTCCATGACTCAACTTTTCTTGGGATGATAGAATCCTTAACGGTCACACATTCCTGCAAATTACAAACCGATACTAAAATCCCTAAATAGGAGGAGCAACAGTGAATTCTCAGTTTCTCCTCCGAAAAATTAGTACGTGTGCGTGTGCAAGACTAAGCACCAGTCTCACCTAGATTCAAACTGTTGGAAGGAGGTGTCCTCGGTCATGGATTGCCGTCCTTCCCGCTGGTAGGAATGGTGGCCGTGCATGACGATCTGCCTCAGCGAGTGCCAAAGCCCTAATAGCCAAAGTTGTATGACTCGAACCGCCGCGCCGTCTTGGACACGGTCGATCCAAGATGATATGAGAAGGAGGCAAGAGGGGCGTCACACAATTTCGTTGGCGATCGTGATTTGGCTAATGCTTACGTGAGCAGGGCGGAGTGGGCGTGACTATGACTCGCTTGTAGCGAGGCATGGTGCAGCCTCGCGTCAAGCAGCGCCCAAAATGGGCTAGCCCATCGGGCACAAGAGACATTGATTGTTCTCTCTCTCTCTCTCTCTCTCTCTCTCTCATTTTACATTCTTACTTTGCTTTTTAACTTTTTCTTATATTTTGAAATATTCTAAATATATCTATTATAAAAAATAACTTTACATACATAATTGAAAAATGTTGACCGCATTTAAAAATGTAAACGTGTATATAAAATGTTTCTAATGTATTAAAAAAGTGTACAATGTCTATGGAAATAAGTAGACATCATAACATATACATGAAGAAATATGAATCATGTATTTAGAAAATGTTAACCATGCATAAATAAATGTTCATCGTGTATACAAAAAAGGTATACAATTTGTGTGCGAAAACGTGGACATCAAAAGATATATACGAAAACTTTTTAATCATGTATTTAATAAATTTTAAACATTTTTAAAATACCTTCTTGATATATAAAATCTGTACAATTGTTTGTGCAAAAAAGTTGACATAAAAATGTATTTAAAATAATACTAATCATGCATTTAATAATATTAAACATGTATGTAAAAAATGCTCTTGATGTATTTAAAATGTACAATGTATATTCCAAAAAGTAGACATAAAAATATGTATTAATAAATGTTAAATGTGTGTATGAAATGATTTTTGGTGTATACAAAAAATGTAGATTGCATAAGATAAAAATTTGACATGAAAATATTTGTTTGGAAAAAATGCTAATGATGTATTTGAAAGAATGTTCAAGATGTACACAAAAAAGTTTTCATATTTTTAAATAAATGTTAAACATGTAAAAAATATTCCTGTTGTATACGAAAAGAGGGGGAACAATCCTAAAAAAGAATAACAAATCAAAGAAAAACATTGAAAACGTAAAACAAAGCAAAGGATAAAACTAAGGAAAAACAAAAATAAAACCAAATAAAATCAGTGGAAAACAAAGAAAATAGCGAAAAAGTGTGAAAATAGGAAAAGGAATAAAACCGATGAAGACCAGGAAAGAAACAAATAAAAGAAAGAAAAGAAAAGAAAAGAAAAAAACCCAGTAAAAACCAAGAAAGAAACAAAGAAAAAGAAAGAAAAATTCCCATTAAACCGTGAATAAAGAAGAAAACTGATGAGAGAACGAAGGAAACAGAAAACTGATTAAACCGGTAACGAAATAGAGAAAGCTGAAATAAAAAAATAAAAAAACTAAAAACTCAGAAGAAAGTAATACATCAATGTGAAGCTACACATGTTTTTTTAGCAAAGGAAGCTACACATGTGTAAAAGCTTCACGGGAGGGAAGCATAATAATGACACGGCTAGCCAGCACCTGTTGGCTGGCTAGTGCCCCCGAGCATACACCCCAAAAAGGCAAAACTCTGTCCACACCGTCCAAAAAAGGAAAGGTTGTCCCTATCCCATGTGGCCCTCAAGAGAAAAGATCTTGCCTTCCCACCACGTGGTTCCATCACTCCTTCCTGCAATCATATGGAGCACACAAGTTAGGAAATGCATCTCGTGCATTTAGTTCATTCAAGAAAACGTAAAAAGCTATAACTTTTAAACTGAGCGTCAAAATTAAGTTTCACTTTCACCGTTTGCCTTCTTGCAATGAGCTCTTTGAAACAAGACCCCATATGGGTATGTTTCGCCAAACTTTATTTTTCAAGAAGTTTGATGCTACCTGGGGCAACTTTGGTGTTACAGGAAGCAATTTTGAAGTAGATTGCCTATCACAATTACATATCTACCACAAGCACTCTAAAGTTGACTACCAATGAAACAACAAGACTTTGGTGCTATTTGAGGCAACTTTGATGCTACAAGAAGCAACTTTGCAAAAGATTGCCTATCATGATTACATATCTATGCCCAAGCACTTCTTAGTTGGCTACGAGTACTACAGGAAGCAAGTTGATGCTATATGGGGCTACTTGGATGTTGCCTAATATCACATATAAAGTTGCCTATCATGGATGTCTATCAACTCAAAATACTTTCCCCTAAGTTGAACACCATGATTTCCAAGTTGCCTAACGTCATTTTAAAGTTGCATAAGCATCTCTAAAGTTCCCTAACATTATCCTGACTTGCCTACAAGTATCACATATAAAGTTGCCTATCATGGATGTCTATCAACTCAAAATACTTTCCCCTAAGTTGAACACCATGACTTGCAAGTTGCCTAACGTCATTTTAAAGTTGCATAAGCATCTCTAAAGTTCCCTAACATTATCCTGACTTGCCTACAAGTACTTTCAAGTACTATAATCAACTTAGCTTTAGAGGTAGACAGAAGTTATAGACTAGTTGTTTAAAGTGCAATTTCCCCTAACTTTTCTACAATACTACAAAGTTAGGAAACTTTGCCATGAATTACTTTCCCCGAATAATATCCTAGCCTACAAGTACTTTCTAATACTATAAGGCTATTTTTGCTAACATTATCCATTTATAAAATAATGGGTGTTGATTATGTTACAATCGAAATGGTTTGCATATTTAGGTGGACCAAATGAAAAGCTATTTCCGTGTATCAAAATAGTGGATAACAAAATATCTACAAACTTATGTGATTTAAGCAAGTATTGTCTATATGTAGGAAACTTATCCTACTGAAAATAACAACTTTGGGGCAAACTAAATTAATTTGTTGCTAAAAATATCCTTGGGCAACTCGTGTCAGCCTCTCCAGTAATTAACTATCATGTGTTGGGCAAGTTTTGGGAGAAATAAAACCCAACACTCCTGGTAGCAGATCTCTAGGAAACTAGCGCCAGCATCTCCAGCAACTAACTGTTATGCATTGGGCAACTTTTGGACACTTTCGGCTCAAAACTTCGACGATTCCAGCCCCTGCATCTCCACGCCACAAAACCACCCCCATGCAGAAAACCATCGATTCGCCCAAAAACCCGGTACAACACACACCCCTCTTCAACCTCCCTATCCCGGCTCTAACACATAGTCATAGATTTCAGTATAAAGCGCATGCTTATGGGGGGAGATTTTGAGATACTTACTAGAGATTTGCGGCCCAATTCTCAATCACTAGCAAAAAGATTTTCCGGATCTAACTCCTCCCTGCTAGGTGGTCGCGACACATAAACTGTGGCGCCCTCTTGGCTCTCGCTCCTACTTTGCTTGCTGGTTGCCAACACTCCAAGACCTCTCTCCCCGATGTTACTTGTGAGCAGCGTTGGGATTTTCCCGAAGAGGAGAGGATGATGCAGTACAATAGAGATAAGTATTTCCCTCAGTTATGAAACCAAGGTTATCATTCCAGTAGGAGAATGAAGCAACACTATGTAAACATCACCTGCACACAAACAACAAATACTTGCAACCCAACGCGTAGAGGGGTTTTCAATCCCTCAACGGTTACGAGCAAGATTAAATTGTATAATTTTTGATAGATAGATCTAACAGAAATACAAATAAAATAAATAAAAGAAAATTGCAGCAAGATATTTTAGATTTAATATATGATAGAAGATAGACCCGGGGGCATAGTTTTAACTAGAGTCTTCTCTCGAGAAAATATCATACGATGGGTAAACAAATTGTTGTTGGGAATTGATAGAAAAGCAAATAATTATGACGATATCCAAGACAATGACCATACATAGGCATCACGTCCAAGATTAGTAGACCGCTACATCTACTACTATTACTCCACACATCGACCGCTATCCAGCATGCATCTAGTGTATTAAGTTCATGGCAAAACGGAGTAATGCTTTAGGCAAGATGACATGATACAGACAAGATAAACTCAAATAAACCACATCTTTTTACCCTTAATATCAGGATACAAACGTGTCGTCCATATCTCTCACTGGAATTGAGCACCGCAAGATCAAACCCATTACAAAGCACCTCTTCCCATGTCAAGATAATTCAAACCTAGTTGGACACTCCTTTGTCTTCTCGTGGCCTCCCAAGCTTCCAGGGTCTCTTATCGCTAGAAAAAAATCTCCAAAAAGTTTCGTGGCATTTGGACTTTGTTTGGTATTGATATTCTGCAAAGTAAAAAAACAAGCAAAAAATAGCAACTGGCACTAGGCACTAAGTTAGTAGGTTAGTCCCAAAAAACGATATAAACTTGCTTGTAAATGTATATAAAACATCCAAGATTGATACTATAATAGCATGAAACAATAAAAAATTATAGATACGTTGGAGACGTATCAAGCATCCCCAATCTTAATCCTGCTCGTCCTCGAGTAGGTAAATGATAAAAATAGAATTTTTGATGTGGAATTCTACCTATCATATTCATCATATAATCTTTTCTTTTATAGCATGGACATTTGGACTTGAGTGATTCAAAGCAATAGTCTATAATTTGACATGAAGACATCAATACTCATGCATATCAACAAGCAAGCATGTCTTTCAAAATATCAACGCTAAAGAAAGCTATCCCTAGCCCATTATGCTCGATCATTGATCCATTCATGGAACACACTAAAATATTAGCTACATCCAATGCACAAGTATGACAATAGTGTTCCCTAGTTAGTGCTTTATAAGGGAAGATGGAGACTCAAAATAAAAATAAAAATTGCATAAAAGTAAATAGATAGACTCTTCGCAGAGGGAAGCAGAGATTTATAGAGGCGCTAGAGCTCATAGCTTAAATTGAGAGGTAAAATAATTTTGAGATGCATGCTTTTCCTGTCAACGAAAATGACTGAGAATTCCCAATGTCTTCCATGATAGATAAATCGTAGGCAGTTCCCAAACAGAAAATAAAGTTTATTTACTTTCCACCATTCTTACACAATCCATGGCTAGCCGTATCCATGGGTGCCTTCCATACCAACACTTTCCAAGAAATTTATTATTTAACATCATATTAGAAAAAAATTCATTTCGGGACTGGACATCCCTATTACCTGCCACACTCTCGGGCAATGACAAGTGAATAAACACTAATTGTTAGAATAAAATACCTAGCATGGAAATATTGGCCACACCCTGCCGCTTCATGAGCGGTACAGGCACACAAAACAGAAATATATTTTGATTTTTTAGAGTTGGCACATACAAATTTACTTGGAACGGTATGGAAATACCTCATATAGGTAGGTATGGTGGACTCATTTGGCACCACTTTGGTTTAAGGAGTTGGATGCACAAGCAGCATTCCCGCTTAGTACAAATGGAGGTTAGCAAATAGATCTAGAAGCAAGCAACAGAAAAAAAGGTCATAAACACGCCTTAAACATAACTAACACTAAATAATGCACCACAAGTAGGATATAACTTCGTTGCATAACTATTAACTTTCGTTCTTGCATAGGGAATCACAAACCTTAACACCAATATTCTTAGTAAAGCATAATTACTCACCAACATGATTCACATATCACTATCTCCATATCACAAAACTATTGCAAGGAATCAAGTTTTTAATATCCAATGATCTTTTCATGAAAGTTTTTATTATATCCCTCTTGAATATTCATCACTTTGGGACCAAATTCATATCTCGTGCAAATTACCATTGCTATTAACAACTCTCAAAATAATTTAAGCGAAGCACTAGAGCATAAATATTTCTTCAAAAAACCTCATATATCAACTCTCAAAATAATATAAGTGAAGCATGAGAGTTCATTTATTTAAAGTTTAATTATATCAACTCCCAAATAATTTAAGTGAAGCATGAGAGTTAATTCTTTAAAAATTAATCGCCACCGTGCTCTAAAAGATTTATGTGAAGCACTAGAGCAATTGCCTAGCTCAAAAAATTTAAGTGAAGCACAAAGATCAATTCTAACAAATCATGATAACATGTGGCTCTCTCAAATGGGTGTGTTCAACAAGGATTATTGTGACAACCTAAAAATCAAACAAAGCAAAGATTCATATCATACATGACGCTCCAAGGAAAACTCATGATATGTGATGAATACGAATATAGCTCCAAGTAAAATTACTGATGGTCATTAGAAGAAAGAGGGGATGCCTTCCGGGGCATCCCCAAGCTTAGTTGCTTGGGAGTCCTTGAATATTACTTTGGGGTGCCTCGGGCATCCCCAAGCTTGATCTCTTGCCACTCCTTATTCCTTCATCCATCGCGATCTCACCCAAAACTTGAAAACTTCAATCACACAAAACTTAACAAAAACCTTCATGAGATCCTGATACATCTCCAATGTATCTATAATTTATGAAGTATTCATGCCATGTTTACAATAATTTTATATGGTATTGGAATAATTTGGATGGAACTAACCCGGAGTGACGCTGTTTTCAGCAGAACTACCGTGGTGTTATTTTTGTGCAGAAATAAACGTTCTCCAAATGCAACGAAACTTTTTGATGATTTTTTTTGTAAAAAAGAGGCACTAGAAGCTTCGTGGGAGGACCAGAAGGTGAAGGAGGTGAGCACAAGACAATGGGGCACGCCAGGGGGCCCGGGCGCGCCCTAGTGGATTGTGCCCACCTCGAGGCCCATCTTCGCGTGATACTGACGCCAAAAAATCCTATAAATACAAAACCCCCTATAAATAACCCTAGATCAGAAGTTCCGCCGCCGCAAGCCTCTGTAGCCACGAAAAACCAATCTAGACCCCATTTCGGCACCCTGCCGGAGGGGGAAATCATCACCCGTGGCCATCTTCATCATCCCGGCGGCCACCATGATGAGGATGGAGTAGTCCACCCTTGGGGCTGAGGGTTTCTACCAGTAGCTATGTGTTTAATCTCTCTCTCTCTCTCGTGTTCTTGATGGCACGATCTTGATGTATCGGGGGCTTTGCTAATATAGTTGGATCATATGGTTTTTCTCCCTCTCTATATTGTTGTGATGAATTGAGTTTTCCCTTTGAGATTTCGTTTTATCAGATTGAATACTTTTATGGATTTGAGAGCACTGTTTTTTATTTCTTGCATATGAATACCGGTGGTGACAATGAGGTATTATATTGATTCACTTGATATATGTTTTGGCACTCAACTCATGGATTCCTGAGGTGACATTGGGGCAATCTATGCATAGGGGTGATGCACGTTTTCGTCCTTGTTTCTCCGGTAGAAATCTTGGGGCACCCTTTGAGGTTCTTTGTGTTGGATCGAGTATTATGAATCTGAAATTGTTTGATGCGTATCGTATAATTAACTCATGGATACTTGTGGTGACATTGGAGTATCTGGGTGACATTAGAGTTGGTTGATGCGTATCATATGGTGTTATTTTAGTATGAACTCTTGGATAGATCGAACGGAAAGAATAACTTTGCATTATTTTAGTACAAACTCTTGAATAGATCGAACAGAAAGAATAACTTTAAGGTGGTTTCGTACCCTACAAATAATTTCTTCTTATGTTCTCTGCTAGATAAGAACTTTGGAGTGATTCTTCATCACATGTTGAGGGATGGTTATGTGAACCAATTAGATTAGCATTGTTGGGAGATTTCACTAGCAAAAGTACGGACCCTAGGCCTCAAGCATTGCAATACCATTTGTGCTCACTTTTGTTACTTGATACCTTGCTATTTTTTATTGTTCCTATCACAAAAATCAATATCTACTATCATTACTACACTTTTATCACCATCTCTTCGCCGAACTAGTGCACCTATACAATTCACCATTGTATTTGGTGTGTTGGGGACACAATAGACTTTTTGTTGTTTGGTTGCAGGGTTGTTTGAGAGAGACCATCTTCATCCTACGCCTCCCACGGATTGATAAACCTTAGGTCATCCACTTGAGAGAAAATTGCTACTCTCCTACAAAACTCTGCGCTTGGAGGCCCAACACGAGTCTATGAGAACAAGTTGTGTAGTAGATATCAAGCTCTTTTCTGGCGCCGTTGCCAGGGGGGTGAGTGCTTGAAGGTATATCTTTAGATCTTGCAATCGAGTCTTTTAGTTTCTTGTTTTATCACTAGTTTGGTTTATAAAAGAAAACTATAAAAAATGGAATTGAGGTGGCCGCATATTATTCGCCTTTATCATGTCTTTCTTGAAATGATGAAAAGGAAAACTATGCTCAATTGATAGAATAAGAATTCAATAAAATGTTTGGCATAGAATCTTTGAATGATGAGCATGATTGCAATGTTGTTAGTATGAATTCTTTGAATATCCAAAATGCTAATTATGATTGCACAAGTCGTGACAAAAATGTTTCTTATAAGCATGTCATTTTTTGTGGAGTGGAAAGACTTTGTGAGGAC
This sequence comes from Triticum aestivum, assembly GCF_018294505.1. Taxonomy (NCBI): domain Eukaryota; kingdom Viridiplantae; phylum Streptophyta; class Magnoliopsida; order Poales; family Poaceae; genus Triticum; species Triticum aestivum. The sequence goes on along the minus strand of NC_057795.1, from coordinate 346,357,498 downwards.
ATGCCTTATAGGGAAGATAGATTTTGTAAGAAGCATAAGCATGATAGGACCAGTTTTTTGCTCAAAGTGATAGATGAATTTGCTACAAAATTATGTTCTCTTTGTCCTATTACTTGTGAACTTTGCAATAAGGATGGTCATCTTAATTTCCAATGCAAACTTTTTCATGATCGAATCATGGCCAAATATTATAATGACTTGATCACCCTTGAACTTTATAATGAGCTTTGTATATTTCTGGGAAGTGAAGAATTGACACATAGAAATAGTTGGTTTGAAGTATTCATTCTCACGAACGGCATTGAAACTAATCTAAAAAATATCAATATGTTTTGCATGGTAAATTGCAATGAGAATGCTTATATTGCCAACTATAGAAAGATGGGAAAACCAATAGAATATAAAAGGAATACTAATGAAAGGGTAAAGATTTCCACTTTCCCTCCTATTGTCTCTCATGATGAAATAGGTGACGAGGAGGAGCTCTCTATTCAACCAATCTCATCAATAAGAAGCTTGAAAAAATAAATTAAACCCACACATGATGTGGTGAAGAAGAAGAAAAGAAGAAAGAATATAGGTAAAAATGTATCTCTCCCAAATAATTTTGCTCCTATTATTGTTGTGCCTCATGAAAATGAATCAAAAATAATCTTTTATGCGAGCATCATTGAACTCATCATGCCTAGCTAAAAGGCATTAAACAAAAGCGCTTATTGGGAGAAAACCCAACACTTTTACCTACTGTTTTTGTGTGTTCACATGATTATGCTCCTGTAGTAATCATGTTTTATTGCTTTTGTTTCAATAAAGTGCCAAGTAAATCCTTTGGGATAGTGTGGATGATAGTTGACTTGAATCTGTGCAAAAACAAAAACTTGTGCGCCCAGTCCAGGAATTTTCAAAATTCACTGGAACGTGCATTTGATCTGAATTTTTTAAGGTGATAGATATACAAATTCCCTATGTTGTCCTAATTTTTCAGAATTTTTGGAGTAGGAGAAGTATGTTTGTTTTCCAGATCATTACAGACTGTTCTGTTTTTGACAGATTCTGTTTTCATTGCATAGTTTGCTTGTTTCCTAGTTTCTATGGCTTATATTGCTCAATATAAATTGTGGAAATGATAAGGTACAGTAGGCATTGTGTGAGAACAATTATGAATCTTGTCTTTTATAGTACTAAAGTGAATGATTTGCTTTATCATACTAAGCTATCTCACGAAGTTCTGTTAAGTTTTGTGTGATTGAAGTTTTCAAGTTTTGGGTGAGATATTGATATGAGGAGAATAAGGAGTGAGAAGACTCTAAGGTTGGGGATGCACAAGGAACACCAAGTTAATATTCAAGGAAGATACAAGCAACTAAGCTTGGGGATGCCCCGGAAGGCATCCCCTCTTTGGTCTCCAACATAATCGGTAATCTTACTTGGGGCTATATATTCATAGGTCACATGCTATGAGTTTTTGCTTGGAGCGTCATTTTATTTTGTTCTAATTTCCTTGCTGATATCTATAATAATGTTTTGCATCTTTTACTTCAATAAAAATGTCAAGTGTAGCATTTGCCATGCTTATTTTGCAAGTATATGAGTTGCTGTTTCAGAACAAAAAGTTTATCGGTGTTGCAAAAATTCTCTAGAAAATTCAGAATGTGATAAAATGTTGAATTTTTTTGCATAATAAGCTATGATAAATTTTATATAGTGTGATTTTTTTCAGAATTTTTTAAGTTGAATAGGTGTGGAACCTTATTCATCCTTTATAGACTGTTCTGTTTAGACAGATTGCTCTTATGATTGCATTTTTTGCATATATTTGCTAGTTTAATGATTCTATTTGAGGATAGGAGTATTAAATATGCAGAGGCATTTAGTATGCAACGTTAAATTATAATTTTAGTGATTTGATACATTAGAGAATGATAAGGTGTTGCATTGATTTATACTAACGTATCTTACGAGTTCTTGTTGAGTTTTGTGTGGATGAAGTTTTTAAGAATTAGGGAAACTGTGTTATGAGAAGAATTAAGAAGACACAAGAGCACAAGCTTGGGGATGCCCAAGGCATCCCAAGTTAATATTCCAAGAAGTCTCAAACATCTAAGCTTGGGGATGCCCCGGTAGGCATCCCACTTTTTTTCATCAACAATTATCGGTTAGCCTCGGTTGAGACTAAGTTTTTGCTTCTTCACATAAAGTGTGCCATTCTTAGAATTTTTTTAATTTTTTTTGCTTGCTGTTTTAATAAAATACTTAGATCTAAAACTTTTAAATAAGAGAGAGTCCTCAAATAGCTACCCATTTACATAACTACTCGCTTGATCTTCACTTATTTCTTTTTGGAGTAGTTTGTCATTTACTCTCATGCTTCACTTAGATTATTTTGAGAGTTGAAAATTTTGAAGAAATACTTGTGCTCTCGTGCTTCACTTAAATTTATTTGAGATCTTGTTAGTAGCAATGGTAATATATAAGTTTAGTCCCGAAGTGATAGATATTCAAGAGGTATATAATAAAAACTTTCATGTAGATCATTGGATATGATAAGTTTGATTCCTTGCAATAGTTTTGCGTTATGGAGATAATAATATGTGAGTCATGTTGGTGAGTAATTATGCTTTAGTAAGAATATTGGTGTTAAGGTTTGTGATTCCCTATGCAAGCACGAAAGTCAATAGTTATGCAAGGAAATTACATCCTATTTGTGGTGCATTATTCTGTGTTAGTTATGCTTAATGCTTGCTTATGTGATTTTTCGTTTCTTGCTTGGTTGCTTCTCAATCTTTTTGCTAGCCCCTATTTGTACTAAGTAGAAATACTACTTGTGCATCCAAAATCCTTAAACCCAGTTTTGCCATATGAGTCCACCATACCTACCTATATGCGGTATTTCCGTACTGTTCTAAGCAAATTTGTATGTGCCATCTCTAATTTTCAAAATAATTTACTTTTTGTGTGCTTGTACCGCTCATGGAGCGGCAGGGGGTGGCCAATATTTTCCATGCTAGATGTGTTATTCTTAGGATGGGTGTTTATTCACTTGTCATTGCACGAGAGTACGGCAAAGGTAATAGGGACGTCCGTTCCCGAAATGAAAAAGAAACTTACTTTATGTTGTCAAATAATAAATTGCTTGGAAAGTGTTAGTATGGATAGTACCTGTGGATACGGCTAGCCGTGGAGTGTGAAAGTATGGTGGAAAAAGGAGTAAACTTTATTTTCTGTTTGGGAACCGCCTATAATATATCTAGCATGGAAAGTGTTGGGAATTACTTGGTCGTTTTCATTGACGGGAAAAGTATGCCTCGCAAAATATTTTTACCTCTCAATTTAAGCTTTGAGCTCTGGCACCTCTACAAATCCCTACTTCCCTCTGCAAAGGACCTATCTATTTACTTTATGCAATTTTTATTTTTATTTGAGTCTCCATCTTCTCTTATAAAGCACTAACTAAGGGGCACATGATCGTACTTGAGCATTGGATGTAGCTAATATGCGAGTGTGTTTCATGAATGGATCAATGATTGAGCATGATGGGCTAGGGATAGCTCTTATTTAGTGTTGATATTTTGAAAGACATGGTTGCTTGTTGATATGCTTGAGTATTGATGTCCTCATGTCAAATTATAGACTATTGCTTTGAATCATTCAAGTCCAAATGTCCATGCTACAAAATAAAGAGTTTATGATGAATATGATAGGTAGCATTCCACATTAAAAAATATGTTTTCAATTGCTACTTTATCATGATGAGTTTTATGAGAAAGAGTTGTTGTTATGATGCTAGGAAAATTGATTCAAATTATCATTGATCAAAATTATGCACTTTGCTAGCATTCACACTTCATAAGTTATTTCTTTTATCATTTACCTACTCGAGGACGAGCAATAATTAAGCTTGGGGATGCTGACATGCCTCCAACGTATCTATAATTTATGAAGTATTCATGCCATGTTTATAATAATTTTATATGGTTTTGGAATGATTTGGATGGAACTAACCCGGACTAACGTTGTTTTCAGCAGAACTACCGTGGTGATGTTTTTTGTGCAGAAATAAATGTTCTTTAAATGCAATGAAACTTTTTGACGATTTTTTTGGGAACAAAAGAGGCACTAAAAGCTTCATGGAGGACTAGAAGGTGAAGGAGGTGAGCACAAGACACCAGGGCACGCCAGGGGCCAAGGCGCGCCCTAGTGGGTTGTGCCCACCTCGAGGCCCATCTACGCGTGATACCAACGCCAAAAAAATTCTATAAATACAGAAACCCCCGGAAATAACCCTAGACCAGAAGTTCCGCCGCCACAAGCCTCTGTAGCCACGAAAAACCAATGTAGACCCCGTTCCGGCACCCTGCCGGAGGGGGAAATCATCACCTGTGGCCATCTTCATCATCCCGGCAGCCACCATGATGAGGAGGGAGTAGTCCACCCTCAGGGCTGAGGGTTTGTACCAGTAGATATGTGTTTAATCTCTCTCTCTCTCTCTCTCGTGTTCTTGATGGCATGATCTTGATGTATCGGGGGCTTTGTTAATATAGTTGGATCATATGGTTTTTCTCCCTCTCTATCTTGTTGTGATGACTTGAGTTTTCCCTTTGAGATTTTGTTTTATAAGATTGAATACTTTTATGGATTTGAGAGCACTTGATATATGTCTTGCATATGAATACCCGTGGCGGCAATGGGGTATTATATTGATTCACTTGATATATGTTTTGGCACTCAACTCGCGGATTCCTGAGGTGACGTTGGGGTAATGTATGCATAGGGGTTGATGCACGTTTTCATCCTTGTTTCTCAGGTAGAAATCTTGGGGCACTGTTTTAGGTTCTTTGTGTTGGATCAAGTATTATGAATTTGAAATTGTTTGATGCGTATCATATAATTAACTCATGGATACTTGTGGTGACACTGGAGTATCTAGGTGACATTAGAGTTGGTTGATGCGTATCATATGATGTTATTTTAGTATGAACTCTTGGATAGATCGAACGGAAAGAATAACTTTGCATTATTTTAGTATGAACTCTCGAATAGATCGAACGGAAATAATAACTAAGGTGGTTTCGTACCCTACAAACAATTTCTTCTTATGTTCTCCACTAGATAAGAACTTTGGAGTGATTCTTCATCACACGTTGAGGGGTGGTTATGTGATCCAATTAGATTAGCATTGTTGAGAGATTGCACTAGCTAAAGTACGGACCCTAGGCCTCATTTTCAAGCATTGCAATACCGTTTGTGCTCACTGTTGTTACTTGATACCTTCCACAGTTTTACACCTCAGTCATATCGTCGTAGTGCTTAGGCGAAGCCCTGCACTGGTAACTTCGTCATCACCGTCACCATGTCGTCGTGCTGACGGAACTCTCCCTCGGCCTCAGCTGGATCTAGAGTTCGAGGGACATCACTGAGCTGAACATGTACAGAATGTGGAGGTGCCGTGCGTTCGGTACTTGATCGGTTGGATCGCGAAGGCGTTCGACTACATAAACCGCGTTACTTAACGCTTCCGCTTTCGGTCTACGAGGGTACATGGACACACTCTCCCCGCTCGTTGCTATGCTTATCCTAGATAGATCTTGCGTGATCGTAGGATTTTTTTTGAAATACTATGTTTTCCAACAGTGGCATCTGAGCCAGGTCTATGCGTAGATGTTATGTGCACGAGTAGAACACAAAGAGTTGTGAGCGATAATAGTCATACTGCTTACCAACATGTCATACTTTGATTCGGCGGTATTGTTGGATGAAGCGGCCCAGACCGACATTACATGAGCGCGTTCATGAGACTGGTTCTACCGACGTGCTTCGCACACAGGTGGCTAGTGGGTGTCTGTTTCTCCAGCTTTAGTTGAATCGAGTGTGGCTACGCCCGGTCCTTGTTGAAGGTTAAAACAGCACACTTGACGAAAAATCGTTGTGGTTTTGATGCGTAGGTAAGAACAGTTCTTGCTAAACCCGTAGCAACCACGTAAAACTTGCAACAACAAAGTAGAGGACGTCTAACTTGTTTTTGCAGGCATGTTGTGATGTGATATGGTCAAGACGTGATGATATATAAATTGTTGTATGAGATTATCATGTTTTGTAGAAGTTATCAGCAACTGGCAGGAGCCTTATGGTTGTCGCTTTATTGTATGAAATGCAATCGCCATGTAATTGCTTTACTTTATCACTAAGCGGTAGAGATAGTCGTAGAAGCAATAGTTGGCGAGACGACAATGATGCTTCGATGGAGATCAAGGTGTCAAGCCGGTGATGATGGTGATCATGACAGTGCTTTGGAGATGGAGATCAAAGGCACAAGATGATGATGGCCATATCATATCACTTATATTGATTGCATGTGATGTTTATCCTTTATGCATCTTATTTTGCTTAGTTCGGCGGTAGCATTATAGATGATCTCTCACTAAATTTCAAGGTATAAGTGTTCTCCCTGAGTATGCACCGTTGCTACAGTTCATCGTGCCGATACATCACGTGATGATCGGGTGTGATAAGCTCTACGTTCACATACAATGGGTGCAAGCCAGTTTTGCACACGCAAAATACTAGGTTTAAACTTGACAAGCCTAGCATATGCAGATATGGCCTCGGAACATTGAGACCGAAAGGTCGAGCGTGAATCATATAGTAGATATGATCAACATAGTGATGTTCACCATTGAAAACTACTCCATCTCACATCATGATCGGACATGGTTTAGTTGATTTGGATCACGTGATCACTTAGATGATTAGAGGGATGTCTATCTAAGTGGGAGTTCTTAAGTAATATGATTAACTAAACTTTAATTTATCATGAACTTAGTATCTGATAGTATTTTGCATGTCTATGTTGTTGTAGATCAATGGCCCGTGCTACTGTTCCTTTGAATTTTAATGCGTTCCTAGAGAAAGCTAAGTTGAAAGATGATGGTAGCAACTACACGGACTGGGTCCGTAACTTGAGGATTATCCTCATTGATGCACAGAAGAATTACGTCCTGGAAGCACCGCTAGGTGCAAGACCCGTTGCAGGAGCAACACCGGATGTTGTGAATGTCTGGCAGAGCAAAGCTGATGACTACTCGATAGGTCAGTGTGCCATGCTTTACGGCTTAGAACCGGGACTTCAACGACGTTTTGAACGTCATGGAGCATATGAGATGTTATAGGAGTTGAAGTTAATATTTCAAGCAAATGCCCGAATTGAGAGATATGAAGTCCCCAATAAGTTCTACAACTGCAAAATGGAGGAGAATAGTTCTGTCAGTGAACATATACTCAGAATGTCTGGGTACCACAACCACTTGACTCAACTGGGAGTTAATCTTCCTAATGATAGTGTCATTGACAGAGTTCTTCAATCACTGCCACCAAGCTACAAAAGCTTCGTGATGAACTATAATATGCAAGGGATGAACAAGACTATTCCCGAGCTCTTCGCGATGCTAAAGGCTGTGGAGGTAGAAATCAAGAAGGAGCATCAAGTGTTGATGGTTAACAAGACCACTAGTTTCAAGAAAAAGGGTAAAGGGAAGAAGGGGAACTTCAAGAAGAGCGGCAAGCAAGTTGCTGCTCAAGTGAAGAAACCCAAGTCTGGACCTAAGCCTGAGACTGAGTGCTTCTACTGATAAGAGGAACTGGTCACTAGAAGCGGAACTGCCCCAAGTATTTGGCGGATAAGAAGGATGGCAAAGTGATAGGTATATATGATATACATGTTATTGATGTGTACCTTACTAATGCTCGCAGTAGTGCCTGGGTATTTGATACTGGTTCTGTTGCTCATGTTTGTGCTACCTCTTGAGCACTGCGTTGGTTTTCCCTTGAAGAGGAAAGGGTGATGCAGTAAAGCAGCGTAAGTATTTCCATCGGTTTTTGAGAACCAAGGAATCAATCCAGTAGGAGACCACGCACGAGTCCCTTGCACCTACACAAACAAACAAGAACCTCGCAACGAACGCGATAAAGGGGTTGTCAATCCCTTCTCGGTCACTTACGAGAGTGAGATCTGATAGAGATGATAGATAATATTTTTGGTATTTTTATGATAAAGATGCAAATTAAATAAACAAAGTAAACGGCAAAGGAAATAGCAAAGTGTTGGAAGATTAATATGATGGGAAAAAAACCAGGGGGGCCATAGGTTTCACTAGTGGCTTCTCTCAAGATAGCATAAGTATTTGCGACGGGTGAACGAATTACTGTCGAGCAATTGATAGAATTGAGCATAGTTATGAGAATATCTAGGTATGATCATGTATATAGGCATCACGTCCGAAACAAGTAGACCGAAACGATTCTGCATCTACTACTATTACTCCACACATCGACCGCTATCCAGCATGCATCTAGAGTATTAAGTTCATGAAGAACAGAGTAATGCATTAAGAAAGATGACATGATGTAGAGGGATAAACTCATGCAATATGATATAAACCCCATCTTTTTATCCTCGATGGCAACAATAGAATACATGCCTTGCTGCCCCTACTGTCACTGGGAAAGGACACCGCAAGATTGAACCCAAAGCTAAGCACTTCTCCCATTGCAAGAAAGATCAATCTAGTAGGCCAAACCAAACTGATAATTCGAAGAGACTTGCAAAGATAACCAATCATACATAAAAGAATTCAGATTTGACTCAAATATTGTTCATAGATAATCTTGATCATAAACCCACAATTCACTGGATCTCGACAAACACACCGCAAAAGAAGATTACATCGAATAGATCTCCACAAGAGAGGGGGGGGGGACATTGTATTGAGATCCAAAAAGAGAGAAGAAGCCATCTAGCTAATAACTATGGACCCGAAGGTCTGAGGTAAAGTACTCACACTTCATCAGAGAGGCCTTGGAGATGATGTGGAGGCCCTCCGTGATCGATGCCCCTTCCGGCGGAGCTCCGGAACAGGCCCCAAGATGGAATCTCGCAGGTACAGAAAGTTGCGGCAGTGGAATTAGGTTTTTGGCTCCGTATCTGGTAGTTTGGGGGTACGTATGTATATATAGGAGGAAGGAGTACGTCGGTGGAGCAACAGAGGGCCCATGAGGGTGGGGGGCGCGCCTGGGGGGTAGGCGCGCCCCCCTACGTCGTGCCCTCTTGGTTGATGTCTTGACGTAGGGTCCAAGTCCTTTGGATCACGTTCGTTCCGAAAATCACGTTCCCGAAGGGTTTATTCCGTTTGCACTCCGTTTGATATTCTTTTTCTGCGAAACTCTGAAATAGGCAAAAAACAACAATTCTGGGCTGGGCTCCGGTTAGTAGGTTAGTTCCAAAAGTAATATAAAAGTGTATGATAAAGCCCAATAATGTCCAAAACAGAATATAATATGGCATGAAGCAATCAAAAATTATAGATACGTTGGAGACGTATCAAGCATCCCCAAGCTTAATTCCCGCTCGTCCTCGAGTAGGTAAATGGTAAAAACAGAACTTTTGATGCGGAATGCTAATTGGCATGGTTTTTAATGTAAACCTCTTAATTGTGGTATGAATATTCAGATCCGAAAGACTCAAGATAAAAGTTTAATATTGACATAAAAATAATAACACTTCAAGCATACTAACTAATCAATTATGTCTTCTCGAAATAACATGGCCAAAGAAAGTTTATCCCTACAAAATCATATAGTTTGGTTATGCTCCATCTTCGTCACACAAAATACTCAAATCATGCACAACCCCGGGTTCAGCCAAGCAATTGTTTCATACTTTAGAATTTTAAAACTCTTTCAAGTTTCACGCAATACATGAGCGTGAGCCATGGACATAACACTATATGTGGAATAGAATATGGTGGTTGTGGAGAAGACAAAAAAGGAGAAGATGGTCTCACATCAACTAGGCATATCAATGGGCTATGAAGATGCCCATTAATAGATATCAATGTGAGGAGTAGGGATTGCCATGCAACGGATGCACTAAGAGCTATAAATGTATGAAAGCTCAACAAAATGCAACTAAGTGGGTGTGCATCCAACTTGCTTGCTCACGAAGACGTAGGGCATTTGAGGAAGCCCATTGTAGGAATATACAAGCCAAGTTCTATAATGAAAAATTCCCACTAGTATATGAAAGTGACAAAACAAGAGACTCTCTGACATGAAGAACATGGTGCTACTTTGAAGCACAAGTGTGGAAAAGGAGATATTAGCATTGCCCCCTTTTTTGCTTTTTTTGGGCCTCTTTTTTTTCTTTGGCCTTTCTTTTTTTTTTCTTTGGGACAATGCTCTATGAATGATGATCATCACACTTCTATTTATTTACAACTCAATGATTACAACTCGATACTAGAACAAAGTATGACTCTATATGAATGCCTCTGGCGGTGTACCAGGATGGGCAATGATTCATGAGCGACATGTATGAAAGAATTATAAATGGTGGCTTTGCCACAAATACTATGTCAACTACATGATCATGCAAGGCAATATGACAATGATGAACGTGTCATGATGAACGGAACGGTGGAAAGTTGCATGGCAATATATCTCGGAATGGCTATGGAAACACCATAATAGGTAGGTATGGTGGCTGTTTTGAGGAAGGTATATATGGGTGTAATGCACCGGCGAAAGTTGCGCGGTACTAGAGAGGCTAGCAATGGTGGAAGGATGATAGTGCGTATAATTCATGGACTCAACATTAGTAATAATGAACTAACATACTTATTGTAAAAATCCAAGTCATCAAAACCAAGCACTACGCGCATGCTCCTAGGGGGGAGGTTGGTAGGAGTTAACCATCGCGCGCCCCCGACCTCCACACAAGGGAAGACACTCAAAGAATATCTCATGTTTCAAATTTGTTACACAATGTTTACCATACGTGCATGCTACGGGACTTGCAACCTTCAATGCAAGTATTTCTCAATTTCACAACTAGTCAACTAGCATGACTCTAATATTATTACCTCCATGTCTCAAAATAATCATCAAGTGTCCAACTTTTCTTAGTATTCAACGCACTCATAAGAGAATTTTAATTTCATGATTAGAACAAATTACCATGCTGTTTATGAGGTTCTCAAAATGATATAAGTGAAGCATGAGAGAACAATAGTTTCTCCAAAACAAATTCACCATCGTGCTCTAAAAGATATAAGTGAAGCACTAGAGCAAAAACTACATAGCTCAAAAGATACAAGTGAAGCACATAGAGTATTCAAATAATTCCGGATTATGTGTGGCTCTCTCAAAAGGTGTGTACAGCAAGGATGATTGTGGTAAACTAAAAAGAAAAGACTCAAATAATACAAGACGCTCCAAGCAAAACACATATCATGTGGTGAATAAAAATATAGCTCCAAGTAAAGTTACCGATGGAAGTAGACGAAAGTGGAGATGCCTTCCGGGGCATCCCCAAGCTTCGGCTTTTAGGTGTCCTTAGATTATCTTGGGGTGACATGGGCATGCCCAAGCTTTGGCTCTTGCCACTCCTTGTTCCATAATCCATCAAAATCTTTCACCCAAAACTTAAAAACTTCACAACACAAAACTCAACAGAAAATCTCATAAGCTCCGTTAGCGAAAGAAAACAAAACACCACTTCAAGGTACTGTAATGAACTCATTCTTTATTTATATTGGTGTTAAACTTACTGTATTCCAACTTCCCTATGGTTCATAAACTATTTTACTAGCCATAGAATCATCAAAATAAGCAAACAGCACACGGAAAACAGAATCTGTCAAAAACAGAACAGTCTGTAGTAATCTGTAACTAACTCAAACTTCTGGAACGTAAAAAATTCAGCCAAATTAGGAAGTTCTAGATAATTTGTTAGTTGATCTACATAAAAAAGAATCAACTGAAAAGAACGTTCCTGTGATTTATTAAAACTAATCTCGTGCATGCAAAGTTTCTGTTTTCTGCAGCAGAATCAAAATAACTACCACCGTAGGTTATCCTAACGGTTTTACTTGGCACAAACACTAACTAAAACACAAAAACGAATCTAACCAGAGGATAGACAAATTATTTATTCCTAAACAGAAGCAAAAAGCAAAAAATAAAATAAAATTGGTTTGCCTCCCAACAAGCGCTATCATTTAACGCCCCTAGCTAGGCATCATAGCAAGGATAGATCTAGGTATTGCCATCTTTGGTTGGAAATCCATAAGTGGCTCTCATAATAGATTCATATGGTAATTTTATTTTCTTTCTAGGGAAGTGTTCCATGCCTTTTCTCAACGGAAATTGGAATCTAATATTCCCTTCCTTCATATCAATAATTGCACCAATCGTTCTAAGAAAAGGTCTACCAAGAATAATAGGACATGAAGGATTGCAATCTATATCATGAACGATAAAATCTACGGGCACATAGTTCCTATTTGCAACAATAAGAACATCATTAATTCTTCCCATAGGTTTTTTAATAGTGGAGTCTGCAAGGTGCAAATTTAAAGAGTAATCATCAAGTTCACGGAAACCTAGCAAATCACACAAAGCTTTCGGAATCGTGGAAACACTAGCACCCAAATCACACAAAGCATAACACTCATGATCTTTAATTTTAATCTTAATAGTAGGTTCCCACTCATCATAAAGTTTTCTAGGGATAGAAACTTCCAACTCAAGCTTTTCTTCATAAGATTGCATCAAAGCATCAACGATATGTTTCGTAAAAGCCTTATTTTGACTATAAGCATGCGGAGAATTTAGCACGGATTGCAACAAGGAAATACAATCTATTAAAGAGCAACTATAATAATTAAATTCCTTGAAATCCAAATTAGTGGGTTCATTGATATCTAAAGTTTTAACTTCTTCAATCCCACCTCTACCAAATTTTGCATCAAGATCTAAAAACTCCGAATTTTTGGGGCGCCTTCTAGGTAAAGGTAAATCATCTTCAGTCCCATTATTATCAAGATTCATATTGCAAAACAAAGATTTAATAGGGGACACATCAATAACTTTTAGATCTTCATCTTTATTCTCATAAAATTTAGAAGAACACGCTTTCATAAAGCACTCTTTCTTAGCACGCATCCTAGCGGTTCTTTCTTTGCACTCATCAATGGAAATTCTCATGGCTTTGAGAGACTCATTGATATCATGCTTAGGTGGAATAGATCTAAGTTTCAAAGAATCAACATCGAGAGAAATTCTATCAACGTTCCAAGCCAATTAATCAACTTTAAGCAATTTTTCTTCAAGCAAAGCATTGAAATTCTTTTGTGAATTCATAAACTCTTTAACACTATTCTCAAATTAAGAGGGCATCTTATTAAAATTTCCATAAGAATTGTTGTAGGAATTACCATATTTATTAGAGGAATTACTAGGAAACGGCCTAGGATTAAAATTTCCTCTATAAGCGTTGTTACCAAAATTATTCCTACCAATAAAATTCACATCCATAGATTCGTTGTTATTCTCAATCAGACAAAGGCATATCATTAGGATCCGAAGAAACACTTTTAGTAGCAAATAATTTCATAAGTTCATCCATCTTTCCACTCAAAACATTAATTTCTTCTATAGCATGCACTTTTTTATTAGTAGATCTTTCGGTGTGCCATTGAGAATAATTAACCATAATATTATCTAGGAGTTTAGTTGCTTCTCCTAAAGTGATTTCCATAAAAGTGCCTCCTGCGGCCGAATCTAAAAGATTTCTAGAAGCAAAATTCAATCCGGCATAATTTTTTTGTATAATCATCCACAAATTCAAACCATGAATGGAGCAATTACGTATCATTAATTTCATCCTCTCCCAAGCTTGTGCAACATGTTCATGATCAAGTTGCTTCAAATTCATAATATCGTTTCTAAGAGAGATGATTTTAGCGGGAGGAAAAATACTTAGAGATAAAAGCATCTTTGCACTTATTCCAAGAACCAATACTATTTTTAGGCAAAGACGAAAACAACACTTTAGCATGATCTCTAAGCAAAAAAGGAAATAGCTTCAGTTTAACAATATCATAAACAACATCCCTCTTCTTTCGCATATCACACAAATCAACAAAGCTATTTAGATGGGTAGCGGCATCTTCACTAGGAAGGCCGACGAATTGATCTTTCATAACAAGATTCAACAAGGCAGCATTAATCTCACAAGATTCAGCATCATTAAGAGGAGAAATCGGAGTGCTAAGAAAATCATTATTGTTGGTATTGGTAAAGTCACACAATTTAGTATTATCCTGAGCCATCGTGACAAACAAGCAATCCAACAAGCAAGCAAACAAGCAAAGAGCGAAAAGAGGCAAACGAAAAAGAGAGGGCGAATAAAATGGCAAGGGTGAAGTGGGGAGAGGAAAATGAGAGGCAAATGGCAAATAATGTAGTGCGAGGGAGATGCGTTTGTGATGGGTACTTGGTAGGGCTCTTGAGCGTAGACTCCCTGGAAACGGCGCCAGAAATCCTTCTTGCTACCTCTTGAGCACTGCGTTGGTTTTCCCTTGAAGAGGAAAGGGTGATGCAGTAAAGCAACGTAAGTATTTCCCTCAGTTTTTGAGAACCAAGGTATCAATCTAGTAGGAGGCCACGCACAAGTCCCTCCACCTACAAAAACAAACAAGAACCTCGCAACCAAGGCGATAAAGGGGTTGTCAATCCCTTCTCGGTCACTTACGAGAGTGAGATCTGATAGAGATTATAGATAATATTTTTGGTATTTTTATGATAAAGATGCAAAGTAGATAAAGCAAAGTAAACGGCAAAGGAAATAGCAAAGTGTTGGAAGATTAATATGATGGAAAATAGACCCGGGGGCCATAGGTTTCGCTAGTGGTTTTTCTCAAGATAGCATAAGTATTTGCAATGGGTGAACGAATTACTATCGAGCAATTGGTAGAATTGAGCATAGTTATGAGAATATCTAGGTATGATCATGTATATAGGCATCACGTCTGAAACAAGTAGACCAAAACGATTCTGCATCTACTACTATTACTCCACACATCGACCGCTATCTAGCATGCATCTAGAGTATTAAGTTCATGAGGAACAGAGTAATGCATTAAGAAAGATGACATGATGTAGAGGGATAAACTCATGCAATATGATATAAACCCCATCTTTTTATCCTCGATGGCAACAATACAATACATGCCTTGTTACCCCTACTGTCACTGGGAAAGGACACTGCAAGATTGAACCCAAAGCTAAGCACTTCTCCCATTGCAAGAAAGATCAATCTAGTAGGCCAAACCAAACTGATAATTCGAAGAGACTTGCAAAGATAACCAATCATACATAAAAGAATTCAGATTTGACTCAAATATTGTTCATAGATAATCTTGATCATAAACCCACAATTCATCGGATCTCGACAAACACACCGCAAAAGAAGATTACATCGAATAGATCTCCACAAGAGAGGGGGAGAACATTGTATTGAGATCCAAAAAGAGAGAAGAAGCCATCTAGCTAATAAATATGGACCTGAAGGTCTAAGGTAAACTACTCACACTTCATCGGAGAGGCCTTGGAGATGATGTAGAGGCCCTCCGTGATCGATGCCCCTTCCGGCGGAGCTCCGGAACAGGCCCCAAGATGGGATCTCGCAGGTATAGAAAGTTGCGGCAGTGGAATTAGGTTTTTGGCTCCGTATCTGGTAGTTTGGGGGTACGTATGTATATATAGGAGGAAGGAGTATGTCGGAGGAGCAACAGGGGGCCCACAAGGTTGGAGGGCGTGCCTGGGGGGTAGGCGCGCCCCCTGCCTCGTGCCCTCCTGGTTGATGTCTTGACATAGGGTCCAAGTCCTCTGGATCACGTTCATTCCGAAAATCACGTTCCCGAAGGTTTTATTCCGTTTGGACTCCGTTTGATATTCTTTTTCTGTGAAACTCTGAAATAGGCAAAAAACAACAATTCTGGGTTGGGCCTCCGGTTAGTAGGTTAGTTCCAAAAGTAATACGAAAGTGTATAATAAAGCCCAATAATGTCCAAAACAGAATATAATATAGCATGAAGCAATCAAAAATTATAGATACGTTGGAGACGTATCAATTTGCAACTCGAAACAGGGACTATGGATTAAGCAAAGATTGGCTAAGCACGAGGTGACGAAGCATGTGGGAAATGGTTCCAAAGTCGATGTGATCGCCGTCGGCACGCTACCTCTACATCTACCTTCAGGATTAGTTTTAGACCTGAATAATTGTTATTTGGTGCCAGTGTTAAGCATGAACATTATATCTAGATCTTGTTTGATGCGAGACAGTTATTCATTTAAATCGGAGAATAATGGTTGTTCTATTTATATGATTAATACCTTTTATGGTCATGCACCCTTAATGAGTGGTCTATTTTTATTGAATCTCGATAGTAGTGACATACATATTCATAGTATTGAAGCCAAAAGATATAAGTTTAATAATGATAGTGCAACTTATTTGTGGCACTGCCGTTTGGGTCATATTGGTGTAAAGCGCATGAAGAAACTCCATGCTGATGGGATTTTGGAATCACTTGATTATGAATCGCTTAATGCTTGCAAACCATGCCTCATGGGCAAGATGACTAAAACTCCATTCTCCGGAACAATGGAGCGAGCAACAGAGCTTGTTGGAAATAATACATACTGATGTATGCGGTCCGATGAGTGTTGAGGCTCGCGGCGGGTATCGTTATTTTCTGACCTTCACAGATGATTTGAGCAGATATGGGTATATCTACTTGATGAAACATAAGTGTGAAACATTTGAAAAGTTCAAAGAATTTTAGAGTGAAGTGGAAAATCATCATAACAAGAAAATGAAGTTTCTACGATCTGATCGTGGAGGAGAATATTTGAGTTATGAGTTTGGTCTTCACTTGAAACAATGCGGAATAGTTTTGCAGCTCACGCCACCCGGAACACCACAGCGTAATGGTGCGTCCGAACATCGTAACCGCACTTTATTAGATATGGTGCGATCTATGATGTCTCTTATTGATTTAACGCTATTGTTTTGGGTTATGCTTTAGAGACGACTGCATTCACGTTAAATAGGGCACCATCTAAATTCGATGAGACGTGAAAGTGCAACTATCCCTGGGTGGTTTTGGTAATTGTCAACAACATATAGCTCATTGAACTAATGCTATGTCAAGATAAAAATTTCAGGAAAGTTCAATGGTTGGCATGGCACGGATCAGAAATGTGGACCCCTCAAAAAGCTAAGGACAAAAGATTGGCTCAAGCTCTATAGCTCAAGACTCTACATTTTCATTTTAGTGATCCAAGATCACATTGAGTCCATAGGAAAAGCCAATACTATTAAAAGGGGATGAGGTGTTGCTTAATGGGTTTCTTGCTCAAAATGCTTAGTGATATGCTCCAAAGCCCTCAACCACTTTCTCATATCCACATATGTCCCAAACCAAAAAGTCAAACTCGGCCCCACCGAAACCTTCTATCCGGCGCCACCGAGTTCTCTTGACATAGCCACTGCCACAAACCATAGTCATTTCGGTCTCACCGATAGGGATCTCGGTCTCACCGAGATGGGATTGCAAACTCTCTGTTTCCCTTCGTAACGTTTCGGTCTAACCGAGATGAGCGATCGGTCCCACCGAGTTCGCAATGCAAACTCTCTGTTTCCCCTTCGTAACGTTTCGGTTAACCGAGATGAGCGAATCGGTCCCACCTAGTTTTCCTGACCAACTCTCCAGTTAGCTTATTACCAAAATCGGTCCCACCGAGTTTGTGAAATCGGTCTCACCGAGATTACGTTATGCCCTAACCCTAATGAAATCGGTCCCACCGAGTTGACATGCCGGTCCCACCGAAAATCCTAACGTTCACATTTTGAACCAAATCGGCCCGACCGAGTTTCATGATTCGGTCTCACCGAGTTTGGTAATTTGTGTGTAACGGTTAGATTTTGTGTGGAAGCTATATATACGCCTCCACCCACTCTTCATTCATGGAGAGAGTCATCAGAATATGCCTACACTTCCAACATAGAGAGAGAACCACCTACACTTGTGTTGAGACCAAGATCTTCCATTCCAACCACATAAATCTTGATCTCTAGCCTTCCCCAAGTTGCTTTCCACTCAAATCATCTTTCCACCAAATCCAATCCTATGAGAGAGAGTTGAGTGTTGGGGGGACTATCATTTCAAGCACAAGAGCAAGGATTTCATCATCAACACACCATGTATTACATTTTGGAGAGTGGTGTCTCCTAGATTGGTTAGGTGTCACTTGGGAGCCTCCGTCAAGATTGTGGAGTTGAACCAAGGAGTTTGTATGGGCAAGGAGATCGCCTACTTCATGAAGATCTACCCTAGTGAGGCAAGTCCTTCATGGGCGATGGCCATGGTGGGATAGACAGGTCGCTTCTTCATGGACCCTTTGTGGGTGGAGCCCTCCGTGGACTCATGCAGCCGTTACCCTTTGTGGGTTGTAGTCTCCATCAACGTGGATGTACGATAGCACCACCTATCGGAACCACAGATAAAAAATCTCCGTGTCTTCATTGTGTTTGCTCCCTCAAACTCCTCCCTTTACCTTCATGTGCAATTGTTTTACATTCCACTGCTGTACTCTTAGAATTGCATGTGTAGGTTGATTGCTTGACTTGTGCAAAGTTACTAAAATCTGCCAAGACTTAAAATTGGGAAAAGGCTAGATTTTTATTTGGTCAAGTAGTCTAATCACCCCCCCTCTAGACATACTTCCGATCCTACAAGTGGTATCAGAGCTACGGTCTCCATTTGCCTTGATTTCCATAGCCTTTGGTGATCATAGCCTTGGTTTCACAACCTAGGAGAGTATGGCGTCTAGCGAGGGAAATTACCACCATAGAGGTCCTTACTTTGATGGTACTAATTTTGCTGGTTGGAAGCATAAGACGAAAATGCATATTCTTGGACATAACCCCGCCGTTTGGGCTATTGTGTGTATTGGCTTGCAAGGTGAATTGTTTGATGGGAGAGAACCAAACCGTGAAGCTACTGCGGAAGAGTTGAAGATGCTGCAATACAATGCTCAAGCTTGTGATATCCTCTTCAACGGATTGTGCCCCGAAGAATTCAACAAAATCAGCCATCTTGAGAATGCAAAGGAAATTTGGGATAATTTTATTGATATGATCGAAGGTACCGACTCCGTCAAGGAATCCAAATTGGATGTGCTTCAAAGTCAACTTGACAAGTTCAAAATGAAGGATGGTGAAGGTGTCGCTGAAATGTACTCTAGGCTTGCTCTCATCACAAATGAGATTGCCGTCTTAGGAAGTGAACAGATGACCGACAGATTCATCATCAAGAAGATCCCAAGATCCTTGGATGGAAAATATGAAACAGTGTGCACATTGATCCAAATGATGCCCAACTACAAAGATCTCAAGCATACGGGAGTCATTGGAAGAATAGTTGCTCATGAGATGTCACTCAAGGATAAGGAAGTGTCACGCCCAATATGCGACCCTATCCAAAAGGAACTCGAAGGTCCCACCAAGGATAGACCCGCATATTGAAACGCTTTTGCAAGGTGGATATCATTACATCAACGTTACATAATAGATGGAGATACATACAAAAGGCATAAAATGCCACATGAATACAACATCACAATACATAAGAGCAACATCCGACTATGGATGAAACACAAACAGAAACTCAAACGACATCCGCCCTGCTAGCCTAGGCTGCCGACCTGGAACCTATCCCCTGATCGAAGAATAAGCAGAAGAAGAACTCCAAAACAAGCAAACATCGCTCTCGCATCATGATCATCGCATAACCTGTACCTGCAACTGTTGTTGTAGTAATCTGTGAGCCACGAGGACTCAGCAATCCCATTACCATGGGTATCAAGACTAGCAAAGCTTAATGGGAAAGGAAGGGGTAAAGTGGTGAGGTTGCAGCAGCGACTAAGCATATATGGTGGCTAACCAACGCAAATAAGAGCGAGAAGAGAGCAAGCGGAATGGTCGTGAAGCTAGCAATGATCAAGAGGTGATCCTGAACTCCTACTTACAACAAACATAACCCAAAAACCGTGTTCACTTCCCGGACTCCGCCGAGAAGAGACCATCACGGCTACACACGCGGTTGATGCGTTTTAATTCGGATCAGGTGTCAAGTTATCTACAACCGGACATTAACAAATTCCCATCTGCCAAATAACCGCGGGCACGGCTTTCGAAAGATAATGCCCTACAGGGGTGTCCCAACTTAGCCCATGATAAGCTCTCGCGATCAACGAAGGATATTCCTTCTCCCAGGAAGACCCGATCAGTCTCGGAATCCCGGTTTACAAGACATTTCGACAATGGTAAAACAAGACCAGCAAAGCCGCCCGATGTGCTGACAAATCCCGATAGGAGTTGCACATATCTCGTTCTCAGGGCACACCGGATAGGTCAGCCTACGAGTAAAACCAACCCTCGAGTTGCCCCGAGGTGGCCCCGCAGTCTGCCCATTTCGGACCAACACTCGAAGGAGCACTGGCCAGGGGGGGGGGGTTAAATAAAGATGACCCTCGGGCTCCGGAAACCCAAGGGAAAAAGGGCTAGGTGAGGCAAATGGTAAAACCAAGGTTGGACCTTGCTGGAGGTGTTTTATTCAAAGCGAACTATCAAGGGGGTCCCATAAATTACCCAACCGCGTAAGGAACGCAAAATCCGGGAACATAACACTGGTATGACAGAAACTAGGGCGGCAAGAGTGGAACAAAACACCAGGCATAAGGCCGAGCCTTCCACCCTTTACCAAGTATATAGATGCATTAATAATATAAGAGATATTGTGATATCCCAACATAATCCTGTCCATCATGGAGCAATCTTCAACTTCACCTGCAACTAACAACGCTATAAGAAGGGCTGAGCAAAGCGGTAACATAGCCAAGCAATGGTTTGCTAGGAAGGGTGAAAAGGTTAGAGGCTGACATGGCAATTTGGGAGGCTTGAAGAGCAAAAGATAGGTAGCGCAGCATAGCGATAGAACGAAGCAACTAGCATAGCAATGATAGTAGTGAGATCCAAGGTGACGGTCATATTGCCTGAAATCCCGCTAGGAAGAAGAATGAGTCAATGAAGAAGATGAAGCCACAAAGACGAACCAATCGTAGACGAACGAATCCTCACGATCGCAACGAAACAGGAACTATCGAGAGGAAGCACACAACATAGTAAACACACCACACATAGACAAGACATGATGCACAATCAAGCATGATGCATGACAAAGCTAGATGAGGCTACTCATGGCAAGAGATGATGCAAACAAGAACAACACATCAAGGCAAGTTTACATGAGGCCAAAAACAACATATAACAATTCCGGTAGGTCCTCATATGCAAATTTCGAAATTGGTCCAGATCTGAATAAACCTTAAGTTGAAGTTGTTTAACAGCAAGTTAAGATACACCAAGATGATCTACACGAGATTCTAGCCAAGTTACATATAAAGTTCGTTTAATTCGGAGCTACGGCCTAGAAGATATAAGCAAAACAAGTTAAACATGGCATTGATGCAAAATGCATACAAACATCAAGGAACACCTCAAAACAAGGATGAAACATTATAATATGAAACTTCATGCAAAAATCAAGCAAGTTTCATATAGAGCACACTCAAAACGGAGCAACGGTGCAACACATACACTCTATACAAGTTTAAAGGACAAGCTGTCCAAAACAGCAACTAGGCATATTGCAAGCATCAAAACAATATGCTACAACATCTCAACGTACTAACAAAAGGCATGGGCATGAAGTACAGGTAAAGCATGACAAAACATAACACTGAGCTATCTCCAGAAATCACTAGATCATGCTAAAAAGGACATGACAAGATTGCAAATAATAACAGTTTCAGGCTTAGCAGAAATAACATCAGGCTGCAATGTTTAGTGCTATCAAACAACATGCTACAGGAACTTAACATGGCAAACAAAGGCATGGCATGAATCTACTAATTGCATATAACAAAAGTCCCTTACTGACCATGAGCCACAAGGGCACGGAACATATGATGGCACCCATGTAAACATAGCAAGTGATATGACAGATTCATACATGGCAGGAACATCAATAAGTAGGCATGTTGGTGATCTTAAACCACTCGCGACAGAGAAATACATGGCATAGCAAGGCAACCAACAGTAAGAATACATGTTTATAAAGCTAAGCATGGCAAGAACAAGTTCATAGGGTGCATGGATCACTAACAACAATCATGGCAACATTGAACTCAATGTTAACAGGCTGACAACAACATTATTTAGCAGTTTGAGAGCAAGATTACAACAAGCTACAGCAGGCTATAAATGCAACCAGGGGCATGAATGGATAGATCATGACATGGATAACAAAACATCCTTAGTGAACATCTCCAGATTATGCATGGAATGACTTGTATAAGCAGGTTAACATAGCATCAGGATATAGCAGATTCAGACAAGCAAAACAGTAACAGCAAGTACCCTACTTCACGAGCTCGATGCACTCACTAAAAGACTCACAAAAATACATGGATTACACCACTGTGAATATGGCATGATGTATCACAAAACACATGTAGAGTTCATGCTCAAAGGATGCACACACCAAATGCAACGAAAAAGACAAAACAAGAAGTTATAACATTTTCAGCAGATTAACATCATATAGCACTCTTGCAAAGAGGATTAGGGCATCAATATGGACTCAAACAAACATGGCACAATGTAATGAAATGTAGAGCATCTCATGATGAACATTTTGGCATATTATATGCATGAAACGGAGCTACGGATCATGGGTTATGGCATGATGAACAAGTGCACAAAATGCTGAATATCTGGGACAACAGTTTTCTGAAAGAAATAGACGCACGCCGAAAAGCTAAAAGACGCCTAGGGCGAGGGGTAGGGGGGTTACTCACCACGGGCTTCGGCCCATATGCAGAGGAGGTGAGGCAGGCCGGTGGGGGGAGCCGGGCTGGGCTGTGGCCCATGAGGCCTGCGTGGCTGGAGGAGGGCTAGGATGTGGGGCGTCGTCCTCCTCGTGCGCGAGCATGAGCGGGAGGCAGGGGAGGCGGTGCTGCCTGCGGCCGGCGAGGGAAGGTGCTGGGAAGGCGTTGCGGCACCGGATCCGGGCAGATCTGGACGCGGGGGGCCCGTTCCCGGTGGCGACGAGGCCAGCCGGCGACGGGCGGAGCTCCAAGGGCGGCGGGGACCTGCAGGGGAGGGAGGGAGAGTGAGGCAGGGAGAGAGAAGGGGAGAGAGAGAACAACGGGGCGGCGACCTGGCGACTGGGAGGCGGCGGCGCGGAGCTGCGGCTCCGGCGAGGGAGTCGGCGGCGGGCGGCGTGGCACACGGTGGCGGGGACGGCCGTCGGTGGCGGGGTCGGACGCAGAGGCGCGAGCGGCGGGGTGTGATGGGCTCGGGCGGGCCCGATTCGGCCCACGGCGGGTCAGATCCGGGCCCCGACGGCCTAGCGGCGTGGGACGGCGGCGGGGACAGATGGCGCGATGCCACTGGCCGGGAGCGGCGGCAGGGTGACGTGGCGCCGTCTTATTAGTCCGGGCGCGTGGCCGGCTGCGGTGGACATGTCCGGCCGTCAGCGGACGCGTCCGGCGGCGCTAGGAGGAAGAGGACTAGGGTTTGGACCCGAAATTTCGGAGGGGGGGTCTATTTATAGCTAGAGGGAGCTATGAGAGTCCAAATGAGGAGTGGTTTTCGCCCACACGATCGTGATCGAACGACCGAGAGCATGGAGGGGATTTAGATGGGTTTTGGGCCACTTTGGAGGGGTGTTGGGCTGCAAACAAAAGAGGCTTTGCGGTTACCCGGTTAACCGTTGGAGTATCAAACGGACTTCAAATGGCACGAAACTTGACAGGCGGTCTACCGGTGGTGTACCAAGGCCGCTTGGCAAACCTCGGTCCATTCCGAGAACGTTTAATACCCGCACACAAAAAGAGGCAAAAGGGGGTGCCGGGGGACATGGGAGTGCCGGATTGCAAAACGGACAACGGGGAAAATGCTCGGATGCAAGAGACGAACACGTATGCAAAATGAGATGTTCATGATGACATGATATGAAATGCAGATGATGACATGGCAAAATGCAACACGCAAGCAAATGACATGGCAACGACGACGAATAACTGGCGGACACCTGGCACATCGAATCCGGGGCGTTACAACACTCCTCCACTAACAAGAGATCTCGTCCCGAGA
Source organism: Triticum aestivum (assembly GCF_018294505.1). Taxonomy (NCBI): domain Eukaryota; kingdom Viridiplantae; phylum Streptophyta; class Magnoliopsida; order Poales; family Poaceae; genus Triticum; species Triticum aestivum. The sequence continues at coordinate 346,333,374 of NC_057795.1, read as the reverse complement.
TCTTAGGACCGAGACGGAAGGGAAAAAGGACGAGGTGAAACTAAAACTCCAGAGAAGAAGCAAAGAATCGAGAGCATTCAAGAAGAAGAGAGGACCGACGAGAATGACGAGATTCAAATTCTCATGGAAACAAGATAGACACTGAAACCACTCCGGTTAGAACAAGATAGAAAAAGAATAACAAAGACGGAATTTCGGTAGCACTTCGGCTGAAAAAGGAAGGAATAGAACATGATCTTCACCCAATGAGATGACACTTGACGAGATGAACAATGCAATGCCTCCGGAAGAATTGAAAGAATGGAATGAAAAGAATTTAGAAGGAAGGGTTGAACGGAGTTGTTGAAAAAAATCAACAATGAAAAGAATAAGCTTGTTGTGGTCTTATAGGTAACATCTCAAGATCATAAGGTGGTAACCGGCCTCAAACGGAAAGATTGGATAGCTGAGAGGAACGAAGAAATTCAAAACTCTAGTTCAAAAGAATACGGAGAATTAATTTTACTTCGAGACGTGAGAAGAAAAGATATTTGAACTCCTCGAACAAGAACCTTGATGAACACTTGAAGAGTGGATTAAATACTGGCGGACCACCGTGAAGAACTCCAGTAACAAAAGGATGACGAGATAAAATGAAGGATGAACGAATAAGATGAGCCTTGCGATGATTTAGAAGGAGGTTCCGACGAAATGGCCGAGGAAATTTGAACTCCGGAAATGAAAAGATGAAAACACTTGGAACTAGAATTTATTCACCAAGAACAAACTCCGAAGGAAGGGATTAATCACTTGGATGAAATAAGAATAAGATTTATTGTATGTTTATCCTTCATAAAATTAAATTGATGACAAGCAATAGATTTAGCATAATACTTATTCTTGTTGGAAAAGATTAAGGGGGGATATAGCACGAAAATTTGAGAAAGTCTTCTTCAACCACCGGTAGGATTGGAAAGAACGAATGAATATATGTGATAATCAAGGAAAAAAATCTTGAATGAACCACCGTAAGAATTCGAAAATTGGATGACAAAAGAGAATGAATCACCGGGAAGAATTAGAAGAACAAATATGCTTGAGGGGATTTAGGTGCAAGAGAACAAAGAGATCATGAGCTGATTAAAGAACACTTGAATGAAGCACCGGGATAATTTGATAACGGCAGCTGAAATGAGAGGACGAAGAATTCTTCTGGAATGATGGCCTCCGATGAAAAGAAACAAAAATCAACTCCTGAAATACTCCGGATGGTTGAGAAAAAAGGAATTTCCGACAAACGGAATAATTCGAGAGGGTAACAAGAAGCTAGAACCAAGAATCTTCGGAAGAACGGACAAGATTTAGAGGAAAATCTCTTCTTCGGTCTTCAAATGATGACGAGAAACACCACCAAAATTACTGACATATTCCGGGTGAATGAAAAGAGGAAGGGTTGAACCAAAGATGACAAGAATCTGAAAGCGTTCTTGGAGAAGGCATGTGACTGATGGGATCCATTCTTACATCACACTTGAAAAGAATTGAGAATAACTCCGGGGAAATTAGAAGAGTCAGGTAAGATCCTAGGAAAAGACCTGTGGGTTAGGGCCCATTAAAAGAAAACACCGTTGGAAAGGATTGTTGAAGAGATAGATGATGCATCGGAACAATTGAAATATTTGAATGAGGTGACAACCTTGAATTAACTGGAACACAGATGAATCTCCTGAGATGTCTTCCGAACTCCGGAATGATTGAATGGCGAGAGGCAAACGAGCAAGGAGAACACTTGAACTGAGGAAAATAATATGATCAACACCGAAAAAACTTGAATTGAATCCACCGGAGAAGAAAAGGAGATGATGAATGTCAAACGAGACGAGAATTCACCGGTTGAAATGATTCAGGGAAGGCTGAAGAGGCTCCGCACGAATGAAGATGATGGTCGAAAGAGATGCAGGCTCCGTTAAGAAGAGGGTGGGAGGGCGGGAAAAACAAAGACAACTTGGAAAGGGGAACCGACGAATATCTTGAAGAGAAAACACCGGTTGAAAGAAAACAAAGGCTTCACACGAGTAGGATGGATACTCGATTACGGACTCCGGATCCGAGATGAAAAAGGGATGGGCGGGTGGGAAAGAAAACAACTGAGCATTGAACTTGCGAGAACAAGGAGGTCGAATCGACTTGACGAGAAAATGCACAGGATGAAAAGAGCTGAGAACCACCGATCGGAAAACCAACTGCGTGATCCTAAAGAAAAATTTGAAAGGGAAGAGGAGTAATTCAAAACACCTACGTCAAGATTCCTCACCAGAGCGACGAAGAGGCTGAGGAGTAAATGAATTCCTACTCTCCGATATAACGAGATTCCGAAAACAGTTTTCTTCAAGACTCGACAACGGCCAAACTACACGATCAATCAAGGGGGCTCCTAGGGTTGGTCGAGGCTCTAATAGCAACTTGTCACGCCTAATATGCGACCCTATCAAAAAGGAACTCGAAGGTACCACCAAGGATAGACCCGCATATTGAAACGCTTTTGCAAGGTGGATATCATTACATAAACATTACATAATAGATGGGGATACATACAAAAGGCATACAATGCCACACGAATACAACATCACAATACATAAGAGCAACATCAGACTATGGATGAAACACAAACAAAAACTCAAACGACATCCACCCTGCTAGCCCAGGCTGCCGACCTGGAACCTATCCCCTGATCGAAGAAGAAGCAGAAGAAGAACTCTAAAACAAGCAAACATCACTCTCGCGTCATGATCATCGCATAGCCTGTACCTGCAACTGTTGTTGTAGTAATCTGTGAGCCACAAGGACTCATCAATCCCATTACCATGGGTATCAGGACTAGCAAAGCTTAATGGGAAAGGAAGGGGTAAAGTGGTGAGGTTGCAGCAGCGACTAAGCATATATGGTGGCTAACCAACGCAAATAAGAGCGAGAAGAGAGCAAGCGGAACGGTCGTGAAGCTAGCAATGATCAAGAGGTGATCCTGAACTCCTACTTACGACAAACATAACCTAAAAACCATGTTCACTTCCCGGACTCCGCCGAGAAGAGACCATCACGGCTACACACGCGGTTGATGCGTTTTAATTCGGATCTGGTGTCAAGTTATCTACAACCGGACATTAACAAATTCCCATCTGCCACATAACCGCGGGCACGACTTTCGAAAGATAATACCCTGCAGGGGTGTCCCAACTTAGCCCATGATAAGCTCTCGCGGTCAACGAAGGATATTCCTTCTCCCAGGAAGACCCGATCAGTCTCGGAATCCCGATTTACAAGACATTTCGACAATGGTAAAACAAGACCAGAAAAGCCGCCCAATGTGCCGACTAATCCCGATAGGAGCTGCACATATCTCGTTTTCAGGGCACACCGGATAGGTCAGCCTACGAGTAAAACCAACCCTCGAGTTGCCCCGAGGTGGCCCCGCAGTCTGCCCATTTCGGACCAACACTCGAAGAAGCACTGGCCCGGGGGGGTTAAATAAAGATGACCCTCGGGCTCCGGTAACCCAAGGGAACAAGGGCTAGGTGAGGCAAATGGTAAAACCAAGGTTGGGCCTTGCTGGAGGAGTTTTATTCAAAGCGAACTGTCAAGGGGGTCCCATAAATCACCCAACCGCGTAAGGAACGCAAAATCCGGGAACATAACACCGGTATGACAGAAACTAGGGCGGCAAGAGTGGAACAAAATACCAGGCATAAGGCCGAGCCTTCCACCCTTTACCAAGTATATAGATGCATTAATAATATAAGAGATATTGTGATATCCCAACATAATCCTGTCCATCATGGAGAAATCTTCAACTTCACCTGCAACTAACAACGCTATAAGAAGGGCTAAGCAAAGCGGTAACATAGCCAAGCAATGGTTTGCTAGGAAGGGTGAAAAGGTTAGAGGCTGACATGGCAATTTGGGAGGTTTGAAGAGCAAAAGATAGGTAGCACAGCATAGCGATAGAACAAAGCAACTAGCATAGCAATGATAGTAGTGAGATCCAAGGTGACGGTCATCTTGTCTGAAATCCCGCTAGGAAGAAGAACGAGTCCATGAAGAAGATGAAGCCACGAAGACGAACCAATCGTAGACGAATGAATCCTCACGATCGCAACGAAACAGGAACTATCGAGAAAAAGCACACAACATAGTAAACACACCACACATAGACAAGACATGATGCACAATCAAGCATGATGCATGACAAAGCTAGATGAGGCTACTCATGGCAAGAGATGATGCAAACAAGAACAACACATCAAGGCAAGTTTAAATGAGGCCGAAAACTACATATAACAATTCCGGTAGGTCCTCATATGCAAATTTCGAAATTAGTCCAGATCTGAATAAACCTTAAGTTCAAGTTGTTTAACAGCAATTTAAGATGCACCATGATGATCTACACGAGATTCTAGCCAAGTTACATATAAAGTTCGTTTAATTCGGAGCTACGGCCTAGAAGATATGAGCAAAACAAGTTAAACATGGATGCAAAATGCATATAAACATCAAGCAAACACCTCAAAACAAGGATGCAACATGATAATATGAAACTTCATGCAAAAATCAAGCAAGTTTCATATAGAGCACACTCAAAATGGAGCAACAAGCAATGGTGCAACACATACACTATACACGTTTAAAGGACAAGCTATCCAAAACAACAACTAGGCATATTGCAAGCATCAAAACAATATGCTACAGCATCTCAACATACTAAAGGCATGGGCATGAATTACAGGTAAAGCATGACAAAACATGAACACTGAGCTATCTCCAGAAATCACTAGATCATGCTCAAGAGGACATGGCAAGATTGCAAATAATAACAGTTTCAGGCTTAGCAGAAACAACATCAGGCTGCAATGTTTAGAGCTATCAAACAACATGCTACAGGAACTTCACATGGCAAACAAAGGCATGGCATGAATCTACTAATTTCATATAACAAAAGTCCCTTACTGACCATGAGCCAAAAGGGCACAGAACATATGATGGCACCCATGTAAACATAGCAAGTGATATGACAGATTCATACATGGCAGGAACAACAATAAGTAGGCATGTTGGTGAGCTTAAACCACTCACCACAGAGCAATACATGGCATAGCAAGGCAAACAACAGTAAGAATACATGTTTATGAAGCTAAGAATGGCAAGAACAAGTTCATAGGGTGCATGGATCACTAACAACAATCATGGCAACATTGAACTCAATGTTAACAGGCTGACATCAACATTATTTAGCAGTTTGAGAGCAAGATTACAACAAGCTACAGAAGGCTATAAATGCAACTAGGGGCATGAATGGATAGAGCATGACATTTATAACAAAACATCCTTAGTGAACATCTCCAGATTATGCATGGAATGACTTGTATAAGCAGGTTAACATAGCATCAGGATATAGCAGATTCAGACAAGCAAAACAGTAACAACAAGTACCCTACTTCACGAGCTCGATGCACTCACTACAAGACTCAAAAAATACATGGAGTGCACCACTGTGAAGATGGCATGATGTATCACAAAACACATGTAGAGCTCATGCTCAAAGCATGCACACACCAAATGCAACGAAAAAGACAAAACAGCAAGTTATAACAGTTTCAGCAGATTAACATCATATAGCACTCTTGCAACGAGGATTAGGCATCAATATGGACTCAAACAAACATGGCATAATGTAATGAAATGTAGAGCATCTCATGATGAACATTTTGGCATATTATATACATGAAACGGAGCTACGGATCATGGGTTATGGCATGATGAACAAGTGCACAAAATGCTGAATATCTGGGACTTGGCAGTTCTCTGGAAAAAAACAGACGCGCGCCAAAAAGCTAAAAGACGCCTAGGGCAAGGGGTAGGGGGGTTGCTCACCACGGGCTTCAGCCCATATGAAGAGGAGGTGAGGCAGACCGGTGGGGGGAGCCGGGCTGGGCCGTGGCCCATGAGGCCTGCGTGGCTGGAGGAGGCCCAGGACGTGGGGCGTCGTCCTCCTCGTGCGCGAGCACGAGTGGGAGGCAGGGGAGGCGGCGCTGCCTGCGGCCGGCGAGGGGAGGCACTGGGGAGGCGCTGCGGCACCGGATCCGGGTGGATCTGGACGCGGGGGGCCAGTTCCCGGCGACGGCGAGGCCAGCCGGCGACGGGCGGAGCTTTAAGGGCGGCGGGGACCTGCGGGGGAGGGAGAGAGAGTGAGGCAGGGAGAGAGAACGGGAGAGAGAGAGAACGACGGGGCGGTGACCTGGCGACTGGGAGGCGGCGGCGCGGAGCTCCGGCTCC